>NC_088098.1:192504377-192805561 GCF_036370855.1 Dromaius novaehollandiae
GGCATTGTAGTAATGAAGGCATTTTCCCTGGCGAAGAGGAGAGGAGGCCTTGGGTTCCAAGGCCTGCTCATGCTTTTTGTATTCAAGTCTTTAGAGCAAATATATTAAAAGGCCTTAAACGACTTCCAGCTTAGGAAGTACTTTCATTGTTGGACTTTTAGAAGAGAGTTTATTCTCACTTGTTTCTTCTCCATCCCTGTAAATTTTGCATTCCTGACTGCTTAGTGGCCTGCCTTCAAGAATTATCTCAGCACTACTAAGTATAATAGCAAAGGCACTCTCAGGATAGGAGATGCTGTGAATTCAGACCTTTAAGGTTGTAGAGGACTAAAATGTAGTCTTCTGATTTCTTTGTGAGCTTAATTTTTAGGCTATTAGGCAGAAGAGGATTTCTTTCTCATGTAATATGGGTAGAGCATGGTTACCAGATTGTGTCCCATGAGGAACACAACCAATGGGAAGCTTTGCTTTGAAACACCATAAAGATTTTCAGCAGCAAACTAAGCAGCTTAGCCTGTGGGCAGGTACAGTATCAACAGTTCAGATGCCTCCCTAAGTTTTATGACAAAACCAGATGTGAAGAATATAAGGCACTGCATAGATTCCTTTACTAGGAATAGGATGTTAAATTCTCTCTAAAGTGCAATTTAGACTGGTAAGTTCCTTTTTTATTTGGAGCTTCACTTCCCAATCTGTTAACTGGGAATAATTCCACTTTCTGATTCACAAGAGTATTGTGAGGTTAAATACACTGCAAATTATGAGGCATACAGACACTCTGGAGATGGTAACCATATACTTTAGTCACATGGTGACCATATACTTTAGTCACATTATTAACTTACTTCTATCTGCTTGCTCATCAAAATCAATGGTACAGTGAAAGGTACAGGTTTTTTTGTTGCATTTGGATATCATCATTCCTCCAGAGTTGAATCAGTACCCTGGCATCTGCATTGAACCAGCTGCATTGGCAGCAAAAAATGGACAACACTTCTGAAACAATTAAATGAAAAAAGATCTAAAAGCAATTTGCTCTTTAGGTGGAAGAACTCAAAGGAATTAGGCCAATAGCATCGCTAAGGAGATATGCAGTTGTCATGACTAACAGCTGCAATGCCAGGTCTTGCTGTCTTACTTAACACTGATGGACAATCTAGTGGGGGAATAAGTAAATGGGCCTTGGTTTGCACAGAGAAAGTCATGGAATAGCATGAATTTCCATGTTTACCGTGTTTAATTACTGTGGTGATACAAAATATGTTTTAGGCAGGTCACATGGTTATAATCTTTAAGGTGCAGTCAAGTTGAGAAGGCCAAAAAAATTAGTAACCTAGCTTGAAGGTGCTGGGGACTTCTCTGTCTGTCTCTTTTGACTCTGTACAGACACTGATGTCCTAATGAAAGAGTGAAGGACTCCAGTGGAATTTAGCCAAATTGTCTATTTAATCTGCAGTTTACTTTTTCTCCCTGAATCAGCCAACTCTTACTATATTGAATGTAGGAGCATTCTGTGTTAGGGCAAAGGTTTCATCTGCATCCAAGGTATTTCTGCTTTAATTAGGAGAAAAAAAAACAAAAAAAAACCCCAGTGCTTTTCATGTCTCCAGTGCATCTATTATAACAGATTAAAGTTAATAACAGTTCAGTCATGGGTGAAGCAGTCTTGAAAGATATAGCTCTTCTATTGCTTTTTCTTTAAATCAGTGGGAGGGGTTATTTTCTCTTGGCACATCTTTTGAAAGCACTTCCTCTTTTGCCATGCTACTGCAAAATCCTGACCTTAATGAAAATCATTCCTAGGAGAATCTCAGTAACAGATACTTTTTTTTTTTTTAATGAAAAATAAGATTTGGAGCTGAATAAGGAACAAAAATGATGTACAGAAGATTATCAGAGAAAATAAAAGGTAGAATGATCTGCAGATAATAGAAAGGAGAAGACTAGAGATTTCAAACAGAAGAGGCAGATGTATATGTTTGATAGTTGTTAGAAACCATTGGCAGGATTATTACTTCACAGATCCAGCAAATACAAGGGATTGATGATGTCCAAGGTCAAGGGTATAAGTTATGATGAATGAGATTTTCAAGTTCACTCTGGAACAGACAACGATGACTGTGCTAGGCTGGAGAGATGCCCAAAAAATGGAAGCTGAAGTGATCTGACCAAGGAACGGAAGGAACAATTATAACAATAACATGAAGATGAAGAGGTGGTTTAAGATTGGATTTTGGGCTTTTTGACCATTGACAAATATTCATAACAGCTTTCTGAGAAATAGACTATATGGCCTCCTGGAGCCAGGGTTTGCATGGTAAGTAGAGGAAAAAATATACAAACAAAAGAGAGGAGAATACTTGGACAGATTTGTATTATCTTCCTTTCCGTGTCTAATACATAGGAAAGGAAATGTATTAAATAAGGGCATAACAAAGCATTAAGGATAGTAAGAGGAAATAACTGATATTGCTAAGACAGTGTTCAGGTAGTCAGTACAGAGAGTGAAAGAATTCAGCCCATTCTGGCTAGGAGAATGCTTGAGTTAGAAATAAAAAGAAAAAAAAATCTGAAACAGATGCTTATTTCACACAAGGGGCCTAGGCGGACAAATGAAAGGACCTGACTAGCCTGAAATCTAATATAGTGATAATGAGAACATGATGTGATAAGAGGTATAAAAGGTATGCACTTCACAGGAAAGATCAAAACAGAGATGTGCCATGTTGCAAATATGACTGATAGACTTTTACATTCATGCACTTAGTTATTGCTTCATCATCTGTTTGGATTAAATCATCTTGAGGATGGATAGGAAATAGATTTTTATTGAAATAATGTTGGGAAATAATATTGAAATACATATTGAAACAATATGAATGAGTTAAATATTAAGACACCAGTATTTACTTGTCTATGTATAGATGTCTGCATGTTAGCTAGATGTTTAGCTTCTATTACAGGCAATGGAGGTCTAGTCAATACAGTCAGCTGAGCCTGTAGATTCATGTCTAGATTCATCCAAGTAGACATCTGTGCTGGGGTAGTTGTGTAAACAAAGGGACTTGCAGCCATTTCAGTGCAGAGTAGCCCACTGCCAGTCCGGAAGGGCATGTCCCTTCTGCAGTCGTGGTGTCATATCTGTCAGCAACACATGGCTGTTCTTGGACACCCTACGGCATCTCAGATGGCAAGAGTCATCTGGGTTTAGACAAGCGAACTGAGTTCTTCATCGCTGCTCAGCTGAATAATTCTCTGAGCTTCATTGATTCTATTGACTGTGGCTCTAGCAGGAGCTCAGTTCACATATGGACAACCAAATTTAGATATCCTCACCTCAAACTGAATCCCATCCATATAGTTAAATATAGATAGAAATACAATGTTTGGATGGATATGAATTTGGATATAATATTATTAGATGACTATTTCCAGCAATTGTATCATATGTGATATTTGTAAATAAAGACTGAAAAACAAATGCTGTTAATAATGATGAGGCGCAGATCTCAATGGATGTTGTATTTAACACATTTTATCACAAAATCATGTATGAAAAGGAGGGAATGCTGCTTTAGGCTTAGGAAATCTAGAAGAACATTGTAGAAAAAACAGTCAAAAACTGTTAGATGACATGATGATGAATTAATTTGCTGTAATTTAAACATGTATATATTGCCTAAGTTTTCAGTGAGGACAGAAAAAATCAAATGCAGGACAAAGGAAGAAATAGCTAATGTCAACAAGTGCTTGGAAGAGGACATAACTGTAACCAAATCCTAAGGAAAACTCAAAAGAGTTGAATATGCTCAAATTGCGGGAAATGGGTAATCTCTACCTTAGGATTCTGAAAGAACTGGCTTGGTATGTCACTGATATGATAGCAAGAGGTTTTAATAAAGTTGTGGATGATGATGTTGTGTACAGTTGGAGAAAAGCAAGTCTTTTGTGTAAATTTTAGATGGAGAAAGAGAGGAATAACTGGGACAAAAACAAACTGAAATACAGATTTATTAAAGGTGGCTCATGCTGGGAAAACTTGTTGACTTCCTTTGATGGTACAGTACCTCTATTAATAGGGTAAATGTAGTAATTCTGTTCACTGTGACCTCTGATAAAGAATTGATAAAGTGTCACATAGGAAGTGACTGATTAATCTGGAGGAAATGAAAATGAGTAGATTTGTTAAGGGGTAAGGAGCTGGCAAGTGGAACATAGTAGTGGAGACTGGTGAGGGAGAGTGCAAGCAAAGTTCTTCCAGGATCAGGTTTACAACTAATCTCACCATTTCATTCATGACTTTGACACACATGGTAGAAATAAAATATGACATTTTCTCCTGATACTAATTATGTAATATAATAGGGATCTGGATGCCGTGTAAAATAGAATGACACTGAGGACTACATTATTAAAAATGGGAATAAAATTTAATAATATAAACCAAAGGTTTTAGGCAATAGCAAACAAATTCTGTTACGAACTGGAAGCTGATCACCTGCACACAGCTGCGGAGGAGAATATGGAGGTGCTGTTTGATCCATATTGACTGTAAGCCATCACCAGCTATAAAAAAGGAAAATGCACTCCTAAAATTTCTCTATACAGACAAAGAAGTATTACTACCTTTGTTCGAGGCAGTGAGATGGCTTCTGGAGTACTATCTATGGGTCTGCTCTTCCATGGTTAAGAAGGGTGAGCTCCAACTTATGTCAAGGTGGGGCTACTATGATGATCAGATGAAGGGACAGTCTGTTATGTGAGAGCTGATTTTTTAAAAGCTTAGCTTATTTTTCCTAGCAAATTGAATGCTGGAAAAAGGATGTTCCTGTCTTCCATATATACATCCTGGTGGCAAACACCAGGGAAGAAGAGCAATTGTCTTAAAGATAAAGCAAGAAGACATAGATATAAACTGACTGAATAATTTGAGGCAAGGAATTAAAAAATTGCCAACTCTTAGAGCCTCCCAATAAGAATATATCGAGTGGATGGAGTAGATCAATTTATGAAAGGAATTACGAGAAGCAGTTGCCTGTGATAGGAACTGAGGAGGTTGCACCTGGGTATATGTTTTCAGTGTGTTCTCACTACACAGCAAAGAAAGAACTGTCCAGTAACCAAAATGGACTCTACCGCTGTTATTCCAGCTCATCCCAATTGTAGACAAAGTAAAGGGCTGTATGTCTAAGACAGATAGTTTCCCCAAAACATGCTGCTTTCTAGCCAGGTTGTTGTGAGTTACCTCTGACATGCCATGTGACTCTTCAGTCAGTCCATCAGTTCCCCTGGCAAGTGGTTTCAAAATGGATCTCCAGATGGGATCTGAAATCCTCCTACTAAAAAGTAGTCATGGGAGTGAACTTTAGTTAGAGGTAGGGAGCAATTCTGGGTGGTCACCACAAGGTGATTTGGCTTACCTAACAGGGAGCATCAGGGCAGAAAACTAAATCTATGTTGTTTTAGCGCAGTGGAATTCTGTAGTGCATAACTGATATTAGCAGCATCTGGTTAATCACTTTTGTCTCTGTGATGTGCCAGCAGGAGTAAACAAAAAGTGAATGATAAGCAAATAGAATGACAAATATTGTAATGCCTGAAGAGTAAGGACTGTGATGGTGATTTCTGACTCTCTTTATACAGAATAGGAATACTTGTAAAATATTGGTTTGTTTACTATAACCACAGGGTTCCTTAAAGCAGGTTCTTAAGCAACTAGAAGAGGAGAAGAAAAGTCTCCAGAACCAGCTAAAAGACTATGAACTTAGACTGGAACAAGAAGCAAAGGTTTGTAATCACTATCTGCCTCTAATCCATAAAAGCCATTTTCTTGTCTGACACTCTAAAACAGTGGAACATACAATAGATATCCCAGAATCACAGAATAGTTGGGGTTGGAAGGGACCTCTGGAGATTGTCTGGTGCAGCCCCCCTGCTCAGTCAGGGTCCAAGCTAGACCAGGCTGCTCAGGACCATGTCCAGCCAGGTTTTGAATATCTCCAGTATGGAGCCTCCACAGCCTCTCTGGGCAACATGTTCCAGCGTTCAACCACCCTCATTTATGTTCACACGGAATTTCCTATGTTTCAGTTTGTGACCGTTGCCTCTCGTCCTATTACTGCACACCACTGAGAAGAGTCTGGCCCCATCCTCTTTACGCCATCCTTTCAGATATTCATACACACTGATAAGATCCCCCTGAGCCTTCTTTTCTCCAGGCTGATCAGGCCCACCTTTCTCAGCCTCTCCTGTTATGAGAGATGCTCCAGTCCCTTAATCTTTGTGGCCCTTCACTGGACTTTCTGCAGTAAATCCTGGTCTTTATTGTACTGGGAAGCCCAGAACTGGACACAGTACTCCAGCCCAGGAGGCTGTTGGCCTCCTTTGCCACAAGGTCACGTTGCTGGCTCATGTTCTGCTTGCTATCTGCCAGGACCATCAGGTCCTTCTCTGCCAAGCCGCTTCCGGCAAGTCAGTGCCCAGTGTGTGCTGGCGCATGGGGTTGTTCCTCCCCAGGTGCAGGACTTGGCCTTTCCCTTTGTTGAACTTCATGAAGTTCCTCTCTGCCCATTTCTCCAGCACATTGAGGTCCCTCTGAATGGCACCGTCATAACCGTCTGGTGTATCAGCCATTCCCCCCAGTTTTGTGTTGTCTGTGAACTTGCTGAGGGTGCATCACTGAAAATGTTCTGGCATTTGTTTGCTTCTTATGATTCAGCTTTTAAAATATTTTGATTAATTGTAGCATGCATTCCTTATTTTAAACGTAGGCTTACCACAAAGCCAATGATGAGCGGCGCATGTACCTCTCAGAGATCTTACAGGTAAGAAAAAATAATGTAGCTCAATAGCTTTTAAAAATCATTATGCTCTCTTAATACAGCAACAGCAGCTATTAATGCCATGAGGTAAAAATCTGTTATCACTGTATCCATCTACCATATCAAAAGCTGATTATTTTTCAGAGCTAGTAGTTGAAGGATTACTTTGTTTGGCTGGCAGTTTGTTTACTTTTAAATTTTTTTTCTTTTTTGCATCAATTGGAATTTCATTGCGCCCAAGGAAGGGTAGTCATTGTGCCTTGCACAGAGAAAGCCGAAGCAATTGTCTGATACTTGCTTGCCCACCCAGTAGTCATGAGAGTAGCATGCTGCTGTTTAATGATTTGCTGAAATGAACAGAACAAAATTATTAGCAGCAGTGGCACTCATGTTAAGTTTTATTTCTTCTTTTTCATTTTCCCTCTTTTTTTTCTTTTAAAGACAAGTTAGCCTGCCAACACAGAATGACAAAACAGTACATACTTCAATTACATTTACAACAGAAGGGATGAGGTACCTTATTTTTATGAAATCAGATATTAGATTTTATTTCTGCAAATTATATGATACATAAAAATGGTTAAGATGAATTGTGAGCAACCTTTAAAGGTTCGTAGTACTTCTTATTCTGAAAGATCTCTTAATTCCTGAATAATGTAAAAGTAATAGCTTAGTGTGATGCTCAAGAACTATGCAGTGGAATGACTGTCACTGAATCCTTGGCATAGCTAACTGGGGTGAAAGGCTGTAATTAGCAATGTTTCCATGTGTTTGCACAGCAGGCAAGTGATTCTCTTATGTGGTTCATTGCTGCTTTGGGGAATCTGAAAGAATTGCTTAAACTAGTTTTCCAACATTAGACCAAGTAAAAGCTCAGGAAATGCCAATGATAACTGTTAATTTCTTCGAATTAGCAGTGACACTGGGAAATGCAGAAGGAAGAAAATGATTTTATTACTGAACATGCTAGCAAGAGGAGTGCCCCCTGTATTCTTAAATTATGTTCGGCTGTACTTAAACATTCTTTGAAGTGAGGAGTATGCATTAGGGAGGGCATTAGGGACTAGGATTTTGTGACCCACACTGAAGATAGTTAGTGCTTACATTTTCAGTAACTAATCCCATTATTTCAAAATAATTTTAGGGCAAAATAATCATCTGCAGATTCATTTTGCCCAGCTTTAGTTCTCTGAATGTTAAAAATCCAGTCTAAAGTCATTGTAGAAGGATTCTCTGTAATCTGTGGAGAGAGAGAGCCATGTTTAAAGCACAAACCATCACACCTGCTTTAGATTGAGATGCAATGAATTTCCTGCAGAGTTATCTGTCTCTCTTCCTGAGCTGTAAACAGAGCTTAGATGATTAGTTTAGATTAGACATTTACCTTTTACGTGGCTAATCCAAACATGGTAGTCAACCTCATTGTGGCTGATTCTTGGTTGCAAAAGAATCTTATCTGGCCTATCTGGTCCCTTCAGGTCCTGTTTTTCTATGAACTTGAGTTGATTGTTGCTTTTATGTTATTTTAAAATCTGCATATGCATGCCTTCAGTTTTAACAGATCATTTTAACAATGGAGGCATAAATAAATTTACGTTCAGCCCAGATTTTTTTTTGGCTGTATCAAAATTTCACCGTCCTAGAGTCTGTGCTATCAAGTTGGCAGCAGTTGAGTTAAAGAGAGATTTACTCATAAGCTAACATTTTCCATACATGCCAACGTAAATATTACCTAGGATATTCTTATACTGTGACAATATATTCCAATGACACTCTGTCTTAATTACAGAGAATGGATGTACTGTCTTTTCTGGACATTTTTTTCCTCATTATGTTTGTGCTTTTCTGTAGCTCTTAATAAAACAATGGAAGCTTTTTACTGGTCAGTGTTTAAAATTCTCAGATTCTAAAAGCTTTTCTTATTTTTTTCCATTTTCTTTTGGATCCCTCTTGCTGCCTCCAGCAGAAACAGAGGAGAAAACGGCTTCTGAGCAGCCATTTCTTTTAATTATATTTTTTAATTATCATGTGATTTTCTGCTTTTTTACAAAATAAATGTATCTTGTGAGTGCTTTTGTTGTTTGTGTTGTCTGGATCCATAAGTAGTCAATTTTAAATGATATTGTTAAAATAAACCAAACATTTCACAAACTTTGGAAGTCATGTTAGAGGCAGCAGTGATTTGTAGTATATTCTGCTTTGCTCTTTTTGTTTTGCTTTCTGTCTGAAAAACTGTTGGTTTTGGATTTGGGCTCCACAAAACCCCCAAGCACTTTCTGGTGGTTTTCAGATATTCAGAAGTTTGAGAAGCAGGCGAAGAAAATCCAGAACAGATCTTTCCAAGGACCTTTTTCTCAGGCTAGATTTTTTTACCATGAGCTTTTACTAGAATAGTAGAGTCTGATTTGTGATTAAGATTGCTCTGCAGAAAAAAAAAAAACAAAACATCATTATAGATATTGCCCATGGAAAACTGTTCATGCTAGTGTGGCTCATTTTAGTTGGGATAGGCCTGGAGTAAACTTTGCCAGTAAAAGCTGTGCAATGGATATTAATTTTATATCCTGGCACGGTATGTTCATATAAATACAAAATCTGTCAAAGCAGTCATAGCATAGGCCTTGCCTAATGTGTCATAAAATTACAGGTGGTGGATCATACTTGCTATGGTCTTCACTAGAGTTCCTTCAGTGCAAACAATTTAGTCTTGCCTTCAAGAAATTAAGTCCATGCAGATCCTCTTCCATTTTTAACAAGTGCACGCCGAAAAAAATTCTGCTTTAGTTATAGCTGACTTTCCTATGACTGGGTCTTCAATACTTGCCTAATGCATTATACGCATAGAAAGACATTAGAAACCATTGTCTTACAAGCAGTGAAACACATGGTTCTTTTCAGTGCCAGAGTTTTTTTCTCAAAAGTGTAGAATGTTTTCACACATGCTTTAAAATGTAAAGTTAAAAATAATCCAAACCTTGGGTCCTGTTTAGATAGCCTCAAAATCTCTAAGCTTTCAACCTCTAAGCTTTCATAAACATCTTCACTGGCCTGGTATAGCTGGTACCTTATACATGTCATGATTATCATGTATTTATTGCATACTTCTGACAGATCTCTTTGAAGGGGCTGATAAAATTCCATTACTTACACCACACACACAAGTGTGCAAGGCAGCCAGACAAGTCCCACACTTGCTACATTTTCTGTTTTTCTGTCCATGCTATAGCTGTCCCTCTGAGAAGACGTTCTAGTAAAGATAGCTGGATAAGCCGGCAAGTGCTGGGTGAGAAAGCAACAGTGCGAGCTAAGGAGAAAGAAAACCAACTGATTTAATCCTGCTCAGATTCTGTTATGTGCAATACTAAGGGTAATAACTGCTTAGATTTTCAGTACGTCCAGTGCTGTAGTTGTGACTTAGAGAGTATGCAGAGATTTCCATGCTATGGTATTTTTTTTTAAGCAGTTCCTATTCTTCGTTAGTGACTTAATCATTCAAAAGTACAACTAAGTCATTATAATTTAATTAGTTTTGTTTCCCATATGGGAAAGTATATTAGAAACATAGTGCTTCTTCATTAAAGATACTGATTCTAGGCAGTATGACCAAAAATACGCTGATTTGGAATTAACGTATTTTCTGATTATCCACTTTAGTAAATAATAGTATCCTTGTACAGCAAGAAATTTTTGCATGTATTTCAGTCCCCAAATCAACAAGATATCAGTGTAATATGTGTCTAAAGTACTCTGCTGTATTAAGACCAAATTGGATCTAAATCAGTTTGAAAGTATTTTACTTCCTTAACTGTGATTTTGGTTAGGATTTAACTTGTTTTGTAAAAATGTGACTATTACAGACCTCAGCTACACTTAAACTTGTTGAAAGGCAAAAACCAGATGCAATGACAGGGAAGAGAGAAAACCAGATACTGAGGTAAGTTTCTTTTATGTTCCCTTTGTTTTCTCGTTCATTTTTTTTTGCTTTGAATACTATAACTTCCTGCTCATATTAAATACCACTAAACATAATCCTACTGACAAAATATTAATGTTTAACATCATTTTGGTACTGCATTACAGTCAGTTTTATTTAATATTAAGTATGTTGCAAGATTGAAGTACTCAAATATTTAACTGGCCTTTTTGGAATCTGACAATACTTTTGAAGTTCTTCCCTTTCAACCTCTTTTAAAAAATGGATCAGTTTTTCTATATTACTGCAGAGTATGAGCAACAATTATGCCTTCTAGTCCATTAAGAGTAACTAAATTAGATGCTTAGCCTGGACTTTTTCAGTCAGCAGAGGCTGTAAAGCTTTTTGTGGATAAGAATGTGAATAATTTTAGATGGCAATGTGTAAAGGCTTAATTGTTTAACAGATTTCTGGTCAAAGCAAAGCCAGGTTTTAGTTATATGGGTTCAAAAATTTAAATGTGAACAGAGCCCAGCTGGAGCTATATAGAAATAAAATATATTTCTGGTTTTAATCCTTGTTAGAAAGTTTTAAATTGGAGGTGATTTATTTTTTTACCAAACTGGAAACATGAAGAGCATAAAGTACTAAGAATATAGGGAATCAGATCAGAGGTATGTTGAACTCAGTATCCTGCCTCCAGTGGCCTTAAGTAGATTTCCCTCAAGATTATGTGAAAACAGGGTAGGCAGATAAAATATTTGCTTGTGGTACTTTCCCGAATATTTTCTGTTTGGAGACTTCCTGTGGTTTCTATGTCACAACAAGTTATTCTTAGACCAACCCAAACACTTACTGTATTATTAAACAAGCATACGCAATACATATTGACAACATTAAAAATATAGTGAGTAACATGAGTAAACATGAAATTATGTAGACATACTTGCTTACCTGCTTTATCCCTTCATTCTATATGTGCAGAATATTCTATATCTGTAGAATAACAGGATTTCTTAAATTGCAGCACTGGAGCTTCATGCTCCAGGAGGGGATATTGGTACAATATGAGCTAATGTCTGCAACTGAAGTTTCTCAGTATTGAACAAGCACTGTATGGGGCTGAGATTCCCCATGCACCACCAGTATGTTGGTTCTGGCCGTGTGAATGTTTAACATAGCTCCTGTAGAGGAGGATGAGAAGTTAGGACTAGGAAAATTCACTGTCTCTTTGGGGAGATTAAATACCATCAGCCAGATACTGAGATTTGCTGAGAAATAGCACAGTTCTGTGATTATCTGTTGCTCTGTTATTTTTATTAATTTATTTTAGCAGATCATTACTTACCCTGAAATTATATGACAGTGGGTCTCTGTAATTCTCTTTATAATAAACAAAACAAAATATAATTGCCTTTAATTACTGGTCTTAGAAGATGCATGTTGTAACAAAATATCGGTTTCATCCACTCCCCCTCAGAGAATTTTTTTCTTTTAACTTTTCAAAGTACTTTACACACATGAAGGGAACTTTTCGTCCTTTGCATTGTCATTGATAGCACTAAGGACTACGTAGTTTGGAAGGCACTGGCTTTTATAACCAATGACTTATAACCTTAAGTACAAACTTTGGTTCTAGTTGGCAGCATAGACATAAGAATAGGGATTTGGCATAGTTAGTATTTTCAGGAAATGCTAGGTGTAAGTACACACTCGTCAATCACAAGGTTAACACAGCCATCGTTATGTTATTCCTTTTTAATTATGTATTGATTTACTGCCTGAAAGATGTTCATTCAAACTGACATTAATGAGAAATAATTTCATTCAAGTAAGTGAAGACCTGTCTCATTGAAATTAAACCTGTCCTTGAGAATAACTTCAAAATTTTCTGCCCAGAGTTCTTACCTCCCTTCTGTTGGCTTTTCAGAAACCACCTGCCTTCACTGGATCTCAAACCCTACTATGAAACAGTGTTTAATGGTTGTTTTAATGTTAGGTTTTTGTAATAGGTGCAGGTATGGAAAACACAACCTGTGTTTTAAAGCAACATTGTAACACTTCTGAATGGTAATTGTGAACACTAATTTTTGATGCATTCTGTTTACTGGCCATTCAAACATAGAAGCCAAGTTCAGTAGAGGCCCTTTTATGGTATTTTGCAGTAAAACAAGAAAACAGGACAGCTGGCATTTGTGGAAAAACACTGATGTCTTGATTCCTCATGTCTGTTATACAGTCTGAGCAACCAATTTAATGTCATTCTGAGCCCTTACTGTTAACCCAGGCGTATAGCAGGGCCTGTTAACTTCATTTTAATACTGCACTGACAGCAACTATCTGGCTTCTGGTTTGCAGCTGGATTAAGTCCAGCTGGTTGTGAGTGGAAGGAGCTTATCCTGCCTACACAGTGCCACACAGACATACCTTGTCTGCTTGGTTCAGCTCTGCTGTGGCTGTTTCTTTAATCAATGGGGTTTGAATAATTAATTGATATGAATTTGAATAATTAATTGATTGTCGAGTAAATGTGGGCTTTTGGTTCTGGTCTTCAAAGCTCTTAAGTGGAATCAGCTTCATATGCCTGTGGGGCTCTCTCTTCAAGACCATGCTGCTCTTAAGAGCTGGAACAAAGGAACCATTAGTCTCAAGAACAGGACTAGCAAGCCCTAGGGACAGCTTTCTTGGCCATTTGCCCAGAAATTTTAAATTTTCCCAGATCATGTCGTCACAACTTCTACCACATAACAAATATTTCTCTAGCTATCATCATGAATATAAAGAGATGATGTGATATATTTTCCTTCAGAACCCTTATTATTTGGGAGAAATATTGAAACCCTGTATATGGCTGTTAGAGTATGTGAAGTGCTATCTGTCCACTGTAGTGATGAACAGGGAGAGAAACAAAGGTACTTTGCATAAAAGTAGAGATGCATCCTGCTTCATCATGAGAATGACCCTTCCAGTTTGTGGAATCACTGTTTTCCCTGTGGAAACCTGTTTATGTTCCCACTGATTTCGCTTAGAAGATCAAGATGAAAACAGCTCTTGTAGACTTCATGTAGGTGGTGTATCTATGATAGGACTGCCATCACAGAAGTCTGCTACCAGCATTTCCTGTGTAAGATCATGGACTCAAGAGCACGAGTCTGCAGACTGATGTACCTGCAGAGAACTGTAGCTACATCTACAAGAAGTGTTTTTCCATTTCTTGATGGGGATTATGTAACTGATGAAAATAGCTCCTTAGCCAATTATCTTTCTTTGTGCAAATGTTTAACATTCAGTTCGTGTTCTTCAAATGCCATCATTTAGATAATAGGAAGTAGTCAGGTATAATAAGATGAGGATTGAGTTTGTACACAGAGTAATTAAATGCTCTGCTGGCCCTCAAAAGCAGAAATACACTTATTTTCCATCTCTCGGGTTTATTAATTAAACATAACAATCAATTGTGTTAATATGAAAAGCATGAAACTTCCTATCAGTTAACATTTCTGCAGCATTAAAGGGAGTGTGATATTTCATTACTATCTTCACCCATTTTATTTCAGAGGAAGGTGCAGTGTTCCAGGAAATCAGAAGATGGTTGATCCCAAAAAAGGAGCAATTAAAAAGACTGTAGGAGTGAAGCAGCTTCCAAAACTAAAGGGCTGATTTAATGTTCTTGCCAAGAACTTCCAAACACTTTTATTCTTGTTTTTATATATTTAACTGGAAGTTTCTGAATTCAAAGTGAACGTATTTGTGCTGTATTATGATAACAAACCCAGACTGGCATGTCTTCTTGGCAGCCTTAGAGTAAGTGTTTTGCTTTGCTTAATGGAATTGTTCTTCTAGTTGCCATCTTTGTTCAATGGAATTGTTCTTCTAGTTGCCATCTTTGTTCTAATGTCTCTGACCCTTCCCATTCTGGTTCTCGTCTGTGATTCTGGGCATCAGGGATATGGGAGGCTTGGATTTAATTTGTTTGTGTACCAGGTAGATCCTTAGATCTATTTAATTTCTTTATGTACCAGGTAGATCCTTAGACTCTTTGGCCTCCCAACAGCCATTGAAAACAGCCTCTAACATTTTTGACCTCTCAACTGAGAGGAAAAAGGAAGAGTGATATAACCTGAAATGTAATCTCACTACCTAAAACAGTAAATCTCAGAAAATTCCATCCAGGAGGCACCCCCATTCAGTACAGCAACACAGTGAGTCTGTCAAATAGTCTGATGTTGGGACAGCTGAACGTTCTTTCATGTAGCATTTTAAAATTTGTTACTTAAAAAAGCCAACAACATAGTTTACTAGCCAGTCTGATTTCTTACCTGATGTCATATAATCCCTTTACACTATAAAATTGTGTTATACTCCATAAGCTTTCTTAAACCAGCACAGAAGGCAAGCCAGCTCCATACTGAGCTTTTTAAAAAGCTGGCTTGCCACAGAACCCATGTTGACCATCTTCTCCTGTTTGCATGGTTTAGAAGCACATTGCCATTTCCAGCTACTTTAGGCACTAGTTATAGGGAGAAATGAAAGAAAAATTGAACGTTTTTTAATTGAAGATTCTTCAGAGCATATCTTGTGGAGCAGTTGTTTGTTTTAAACACTACACATACATTATGTTTCCTGATATGAGTATGCTACTATTTGAAATTTGAACTCTCAGATGAATGTTTTTATCCACAGTCTGGGTTCCATAAAAATCTCTTAAGTATTCTTCAGTGGGACTGATCTGTATGTTTTCAGAATCCAAAGTCGTCTCTTCAAGGAACATTAGAACTACTTTGTATTTTCATTCTCAAGCATGTAATCATTTTTGCAGTTTCATTAACTGCAACATATTAGTCATTAAACTTCAGTAAGATTTTTTTTGATGGCAACAGAAACAGTGTTTTGATAATGAAGCTTCAAACCTCTGGGTTACACCTTAAAAGCTCTTGGCAGAGCAAATGGGATTGATCGGCTGTCCTTTATTATTTTTAAGAGCATCTCTAGCTCTTTGCAGTATCTAATAAAGCTTTTTGTCTCTTTGAGAACAATACTAATAGTTCCTTATTACTGCGAGTGTTAAAGTGAGGCTGTAATTAAACTATTAGAAAAAGATCAATGATGTCATTCAAAAATGCAAGGAAAAAAGACTTGCAGTATTGTACAGCATGTTCATTGTGGAAACCCCATTTTTTTTCTCTCGCATAGTATGGGATTATAACAGATATTTATAGTGTTACCATAATGCATCTGGTATCATTCTTTCATAAGCAGGCTGGTCTGCCTGGCTATTCTTTTGCCCAGTCACCACTGAAAGCATAGCACAGCTAACTGGGTTAGCACTCTTCTGTTCCTGTTTTTCACATGGAAAATTTCCAGATTTTGATTGTGTTGGCATTTGTCATTGTGGAGAAGGGGAGAGAAAAAATCACTCTAATGGTTCCATTGGCATAAAAGACAAGGGACATCTGCAGTAGTGAAGATAATCCAGTTCTTGGATTCATGCAGCAGAAGGTTCTTACTCCTGTCTGTGAATCAAATGTAATAGTCAATGCATTCAGCTCCAGTCCCTCTAACACCTTGAAAGAACTGGAAACTTTGCACGAACATGGCAGAACAGCATTTATTTACAGCAGGAGACTTGAATACCTCCATCATGAGTAGTGCTCACTGAGGTAACAATTTTGAAACTTAAAAAGAGACATTTATTTGGTACTGTAATGATCTGAGGAGAACTACTTATTATCCTGTTTCAGCCTGCCAGAGCAAGCTCAGAATTTGAAACTCAGTTGTTTGGTAATTACTTAAGCCTTAAAACTTGTGTTTCACCATTCTAGTTATGTGTCCAGCTGTAGTATTTGCTTTGCAGAATGGTCATAGCTCTGTGCTCTTACTATTTAAATTACTTTGCATTTCATTTCCTCTTGTCTTTCTGAACATAAAGGCACTCCTGATGACTAAATTTGATGACTCAAGTTTCTTTGTAACAGCAGCAGAGTAGTTCTTGGTTTCAAAAGTGTTATTTCTTTTGATCTGAATGAAACTTTCGTAGTGTTAATTTTTTTTCTAATAGTTTTCCCAAACTATTTTGGAGTTTGTGTTTTGTTTTGTTTTCTGGGGGTTGGACAGGTGTTTTGAAATCCCTGGATTTTTTTTTGTTGGGGAGGGGGTGTCACTACTATTCTGCTGTGCTGTGAAATGTTTTTTGCTTACTTTTGAAGCAATGAACAGTTATGTGTCTGTACTTAAAATCTTCTATATGAGGATTTCAATCCATTTAGGAGTAATTAATACTTCAGTGCACAGTATGTACTGTTATTCTCATTTTAGACACGGAAGACTGAATCACGGAGCTTGGCTTTTTAAACTAGGGATGGGACTGTAGTGAAGTCTGTTTTCCCCCCTGATTTAGTGATAGGGTAACCTTTTGTTACCTGTTTTGTTTGCTAACTGTTAAAAGGTAAATTCTGTTTTCTTAAAGTCTCTGCACAGAAGATTCTAAGCAGTGGACAATCTAAAGATATAAAAGAGAATTTGAATTGCTGATTATTATGGTCAGTAAGTGAATGGAGCTAAAGATAACAGGAAGATAAGATCAGAGTCGAAGGTTTGAATCTGGCTAATTTTGCTTGCAGTGCAGAGTGGAGTTGGGATTCCAGGCCTACTTGTTATAGTTTAAGTGCTCATAACTGATGGACCAAGAAATTGGATCTCCTGATTCTTGGAATTTGAGCCCATGCTTCCTTTATGTAGTTACTCGTGCAAGTCCACTGATTTCAGAGGCGTCATGACTTTGAAGTAACTGTGGTTTTTGAAGTATTTACCCCATCATTGCTGGAAAATATGAATTAAAAGACTCAAAAGCTGTTAAGCAAACATTTATTCTTTCCCAAACTACCATTCATTTTAAGTCTCATGATTTAAGAGAGTATTGAGTCACGATTTTCTTGTAATAAATCAGTATCGCAGCACTGTATTTCTCTACGACAGAATAAAATTAAAATGTTTACTGGATTGATATTGACCATGTGGTTGATTATTATGTAACTAGACAGCACAACCACAGACTCCAGAGAACTTGGGAGATGAGTTTCCTTGTATTCAGAATATTATTAACGATAAGCAAAATATTTCATTGATTAAATACTTTGTTTAAAGATGGGTTCTCTATATAAATAACTGACTAGGCGGCACAGTTCGTGGCTTTGCTGATTACTCTGACATTCCAACTCCACCAGTAAAGATGAGATGTGTAATTTACTCTTAATGCATTTCCAGTAGTGTAAGCTGCTGCACAGACATTTTTTGAAATGTAATGTAAACAGAGCAGCTAATAAATAAATAAATTAACCCTTACGTTTTTTTCTGCTAAACAGTTGCCGCTGTTGCTGCCAGACTGGTGTCAATCAGTAATTTGAACCAAACCTGTTTGGAAGCAGGAGTAAACTGCATGAATAAAAGTCACAGCTAATTGGAACAGTTTTATCTCTTTACACATTAGTGACAGACATCTGTAGACAGACAAAGGCAGCAGTAGGTTGTACAGGTCAGTTTAACCCACTCTTCCAAAGATACAAACATTGTATATAGTTCTGTGGATTACATCCCAAGATGTAAGTCAAGTTCTCCTAAACTTCCCTAATCAGTCCTGTAAGTTACTGACCAAGAACTACACGTAGCCCGAATTACCATTTCCTTTTTACAGGAGCAGAGTGGAGATGGGAGCAGGCTTTCCCAATGGATCTGTGTATCTTGGAGGGCAGACTGATGCATCACTCCGCAGAAGGGGCTCACCCAGACTGCTCTCTTGTCTGAGGAAATGGCCAAGAACCAACAAAAGCTAAGCTGTTAGGATTGGTTTAAGCTGTGAATCCATTCAGGATGCCTGTCACATAGGTGACATCCGCTGCAGTCACTGTCCTCCACATGGCATGCTCTGTGTAGGTGACAGCATCCGAGATCACATTCTCTTAAAAAGACTGTCGGGACTTCATATTCCTCATGAAGCAGAACTGAGGTATATTTTGTGTTCTCTGGCTGGCAAGACAGGTAACAGCTAGCTGGTTTAGCTGTGCCCTTGATGTTATCTTACAGGAACTTTCTGTGGTGCTTATAACTGCCTTTAGCTAGCTCTCAGATGTCCTTACTATAACCAGAGATGTTGGCACGTCGCTGGGTAGCAATGAGAAGAGGTATGTCTGATGGTAGTAACACAGCAGCAGGAGTTGCACTCTTCATCTACAGTATAGAGCTGAGGACTGGAGAGGAGAGAAGGGAGAGGTGTACCTTTAGCACAGGCCCATTATGAACATCTCCACTTCTCCTTCTAGAGAGGCAGATTATTTGTAGGGCCTATGCTGAACTATTTTGCCCGTTACAACCCAACACAAAACAGGTCCGAAAACACAGTACTGACTCATTGCAGGTGCTCCGATGCACCTAGCTGGAGATGCTAATCAGCTGCTTGTGCTTGGGGTACCTGGGCAGTTTTTAATGGTGCTCAGAGTATGAGTTGTGCTTCCAGGTAGAGGCAATGCAGTTTCTTCATCTTCTGCAACCAGGAGTGCTCTGGTGCTGTGGCCTGGCCTGTGTTTGAGCATCTCCACCATCCTATCTGGATTAGATAGCAAAGGGCTCCAGGGTGCTGTCTACTCTGATCTAAGCAGCATAGCTTCAGTTCCAGTCTGGTAAAGCTCTCAGACTCTAGTCTCCATGTCACTTCCTCACCCCTCCCTTTGTTGCCTGGACCACCACAAACTCTGCTTCAGGAACCCATCTGTAAAGTGGAGAAAAACAGTACGTTCCTGGAGCTGGGAAGAGATATGAGATAAATACATCAATGCCAGAAGGAAGCCAGCTGGTAAAGATACAGTAAGCCTAGATAAGCCCAACCAAAATCAAATGGATTTTCTTTTTCCTTGTAACACAAAAAGGATAACTAACATTCTGCTCTGTTGGTGCTGAAACTTAACAGCTGTTGCTGCTGCATCTTACTGAAAAAAAACTACCAGTCAATGGTCATGTCAGGGTATTGCCCAACAAACACAGCCCAGCACTATGACACCAGTTGCTGTGCAAATCCTGACAAAGAAAAAAATGCCAGCCATGAGAAGAGAAGGGTCCCTTGTAAGGTGTGGCTGGAAACACTTTTGCTCACCCTACCACGCTGTGCAATAGGCGCTTCTTCCTGCAGCTGTCTGATCCCTCCTCACAACTAGCAAGTGTCTTGCGGGGAATCTGCTAAGGAATGATGTGGTTTAACCAAGCAACACAAGCTAGGGAGCAGAGAAATCAGACACAGCTGAAGGGTTATTTTGGGAGAAGGATGAAGCAATACGAATGTGCCCCTTTGACTCTCTCTGTGCTGATTAGGAATGGGATACAGATATGCCTTGAAAAGGCACAGAAGTGGAAAGGAAGGAAATTTAAGCATGGGAATCGTCAGTCCTAGCTTAGATGTACAACTTAGAAGTCATACATCTTAATCTGAACTAATCACTGTAAACTCCAAGTGTAGTCAATGGAAAAAAATAGGTACTTTCAGGGGTGTTTCCACTCTAAGAAACATTTAGAATGAGTCAGATGATTCATCTACTGGGTTTCTCTCCACTGACTAGAAAGAGTCTCAAGGATGGCAAATTCAGAATAAGCTATCTAATACATAGTTAGGTAGGCTGAATTCTATGCTAGACAAAGTCTTTCTTTTACTTGGTCTGGTTACGGAGGGTAGTACCCCCAGTCAGTAGAGAGCCAGAGCCAAGAAGAAATATTGATCTGCACTTGACTCTCCCTTGGGTAGATCTATGCCTCATGCCACAGCCCAGCACACAACAGAGGACCTGTTCTTTAAGCACCATGTTTACAAGGCCCACTGATAGATTCCCATGTTGCAGCAGCACTTACAAGGACAAATAACCTTATTTTTTTGTTCCCTTTAAACAGATTTGGTAAGTTTTGTGTGCTTTTGAAAGCAAAACAAGTGGTAATATTATTCTAAAACAAAAGACCTCTCTATGGAACTCCAATGTAAAGGTCGGAAAATACAGCCCATAGATCAATTTGCTACACACCTTAGGGGAAATCTGATGTAATCATATGATAGGAATTGGTAACCTAAAGATCAATATTTTTTGTGTGTTCTTGTCTCTTAAAAAGCTGAGTTAGGAATTTACTAATGACAAGTCAAATTATTGGCTGGGCAAATACATTCTTGGAGGATTAAAATAGTTCACAAGTACTGCCAGGTCTGCAATTGCTGACAGTATAATTTCATTAGTATAATACAGTTTTAGGGCAAGGAAAGTTTATCCAAATGCACTGTAAATGTTGGGATGACATCATCTGCCTTGCCTTAGACTATCATCAGAAGTCATTTACTACTTTCTCTGGCCAAGCCCTTGGTCTCTCTTTGATACCTGAACAAAGACGACAAATGCTGCTCCTGTTCTGTCTTCAACATCCTGGCTCAAAGGAGTGCTTGTGCAAGAACCTTGTGTCTTATTAGTAGCTGATGAGGAAAGAAGAGAGCATGAAAGAACTGAAAGAGCACACTTCTGTGCTATTTTCCACTTGGGACATCTGAACATCTGACATCCACTTGGGATGTCTAAAAAAAGCCATTGCATCATGCTTTGTTCACTTCTGTCTTGGCTAATATTTCTTAATTTTCACAAATACCTCTTCAGTGGCTAATGTTCCTGAGTGTCCCTCACAGACATGCAAGACTGGGTGAGTAATGGGAATTCCTAACAATCCAAATCAACAAAATGCTTGCCAGAGAGAGAACTGGTATAACAAGTACCTCTCTCCAACCCAATCAAAATTAGAAGACCAAACATTTCCTATTACAAAAGATCATTCGAATTTCATGGCTAGGCTTTGATACTGGAACTCACTTAATTGCTAAGAATGGAAACAAAAGGAAGACAAATTTTCCAAAAAGGTATTGGACACCACTTTTCTTTCAGCAGTCTTGGTTATAGAGACTTTTCCAACAAAACCAAGCCTACAAATGTAGTTAATTAGGCATAATCATTTGAATATCTGGTTTTTATACTTCAGTATTCTTTTTACCAGATTTGTGAAACTGGAACCATTTGTACTCAGTTTTAAGCAATCTTTGGTCATAGCTAACAAAAGTTGACAACAGAAGCTATCTCATTCTTTATCGCAGTGTCACTGATTAAGGTGGTATTTGAGAACTTGAGGTCCTTAGGCTGGAAAAAATGCTGGTGTTGGATGGAGGCAAATCACTGGGAGAATGCACAGGTAGAGCACCGGCAGGCTAAGCAGAAGAAACAAACTCTAAGAAGGGGCTGGATCATCCAGTGCATGGTGAGTTCACCAGCGCAACCATTTTCTGATGGTTGCATCCAGTTTGGCTTTGCTTTTAGACAGCCAAACAGTGGGACTTCCTTTACTTCCCTTTGCCTTCTTAGGCAAAGGATCAGTCTCCCAAGCATTACAGGAAGGCAATGCTGACAGTCCCCATCTCTCTTTCAGCCTACATGGGTTTCAACTTCCAGTGTGCAATGCTTTTGCTGCAAGGTTCAGAGGAAGCATCTGATTACAAATTGCTGGGCTCTGCAAAATCTGCTTTTGGGTCATTTAAACTGTGTATTATTGCAGCAAGGGACACTTTCAAAGGCTTAGAACTAAACATGCCAGCTGTCAGCATTGGAGCAGTGTGTCCAGGCCTTGGGGGCTCCCTGAGCCCTCCCTGTCCCTGCCCACCTCCAGGGCCTCCCTGACCCTGCCCAGCCCCAGGCCTCCATCTCAGCCCAGCCCAGGGCTGTCAGTTCCTGCCCCATAACACTGCAGCAGTGCTGGCTCCATCACGACCCTGTCCCTCCCTGGCCACAAGCTCCCTGACCCCGACCCACAGGCAACTACCCATCCCGGCCTCAGCCCATCCCCATCCCTGTGGCAGTGCCCAGTTCCCAGGACTGGGGCTGCCCTGGCTGCCCGGGTGCCCTTCTCTCTTGCAGGTGGTGGGACAGGCCCCGAGAAGCAAGCATCCCTGTAATGCCTGGCAGTGTCACATCCAGAGCCACCTTCGGAGAGGCCGGGGACACTCCACAGCTCCTGGAAACCCGGAGACCAGAAATCGTTCGGTAGCAGAGGTCACTGGCCGCTGCCAGTCCTGTCAGGTTTGTTCTTGTTGATAACAATGACATAAATAACAACTCACTAAAATGCAGAAGTGATTTACTTTAAGCACTTTAGCACCTGCTGTTACTCATTAAGGGATTATCATGCCCCAGATTGTTACGAGCAGTCTAGTGTTTACCGTTTTAGCATATGGCACGTTTGTGCAAGTTACCTCGTAACGTTGGGTTCACGCACTTATTCTGGCCTCTTCCCGGCTCCCAAGACCTTCATGCTAAGATTCACATGTAAGTTGAAGCCACAGGGCCTGGAGGGTGATGCATGCAATTAATGTTTAACATCAGCATTTGACAGTATATCATGATTTAAAACAGTAGCTATGGCATTTCACGCTATCCCCCAGGGCTGGATTTCGGGGATGGAACCCTAGCAAATTTCATGGCAGATATTCAACAAACTTTGCTATACCATAGCATAAACATCTGTCTCAGTCCTCCTTCTAGTCTCCCGTTCCTACTTAATTGCTCATTCTTCTGTTCTCCAGTACCCAAAGCAGATACTTTCTCACCTTAGCATTTTACAGTTTTACGGTACTGCAAACTTATTCCTCATAGTCTCATTTTATTTAGATTGGTCACCTGCAAGATTGAGTCATAGAAGAGTCCAGTTGATTTTTTTTTCTGGCCTGGTAATTTCCTGGCACTATCTGTTTCCTAATGCCAGCGCAGGCCCCAGAGGTGCCTGCTGTGCCTTTTTCCAACTATGTATCACTATCAACATCCTCTCCTCTCCCCGCTCTCATCATCAAAACGTTCGCTGAAGATTACTTGAATTTTACTGCTTAATGCACAGCTATATAGACTATATGTGGCCACTCATCTCAAGGAAGTATTATTTAGGAACAGCGCCAATGGCATTTTCCAAAGAGGAAAGAGGGAATGGTCTGTGCCCCAAAGAGAAAGGAAATGTAAAAGAGAACGTGCTAATAACGGAGAGGCCCTACTTCTTTCCCAGCCAAAGCTGTCTGTGAGGAAAAGCTCCAATAATCTGGGGGGAGAAAAAAAAGTGAGCAAAAGTAGAGAAGGGAAACAATGTAAATAGAAGTTGAAATTGTACTTAAAAACCATCCATCACTTCTTTGAGGCTGGTCTACATAACTACATCCTATGTTACTCTTGGGCAGAGTTATCTAAATAATAGATTTATGGAATGAAACTGGTCTGTAAAGACTTTGGCTTGAGATATTTTGGAGGGAAAGTTTAACATTTTATAAAACATCATAGTATAAAACTTCATATAAAATTCAATTTAAAACAAGCATTGGTACAGAGCAGAGGAAGAGGCAGAAGGTTACTCTGTAAAGAGTTTTTGAAAGATTTACTTAAGAAATACCTTTTGAGGACTATTTTAAATCTAAAAGTATGCTCACAGGCAAGGAAGGTACTTCTGCTACAGACCAAAAGAGGCTTGCTGAGGGCCTAATTTATTTACTTTCAAAGATAAAGCTTAATGGACTGGTTGAACTCTCATATAGAGAAAGAAAAAAGAAAGAGAAAATGTTCTAAAGTAAACCTGTAGGGTAATATATTGGCATTTCTTTTTACATGTGGAGTGTAGGTTTAGTTGAGGTACTTGCCAATGTATCTGTGCAAAGGATGTCTGACAGAAGAACATCTGTCTGACAGAATTCCCAGGAGAAATTTTCAGGGACATTTTAAAAAGACGGTGAATCAGAAAATAATACAGGATGCATTGTTAACGTGTAGGTCAAAAGCCAGATTTTTCAAAGGATTTTACAGATTCAAAGAGGCCCTAAATTATACGGGGCTTGAAAGTTAGATTCCAGAAAGGGAATTCGTGATGCTAAATCTGTCACTGATGTTCTCTGTACATTGAATGTGAAAAGTCAGAAATCAAAGGATGAGATTTGCAGCTCTCAGATGCTGACTGGGGAGAAGCCTGAGCCAGCCGGCCGGTCGTCCAATTACTGGGATGGTGACCAGGAAGGGTGAAGTGCTCCCTTCAGATGTATTTTATCTTTTTCTGCGTTTTCTGCGGTACAAAAATAAACACATCACTGATACCATTGCATGTATGTTGCAACATGCGTGTCTTCCCCAGTCAGCCAGAATTTTCTGGTGTTTGACAAACAGAAAAGCTGTGTTAGAATGTTTTTTTCATATGCCTCTTTATGTTATGAAATATGCATATATACAAGAAGATTGGGAGTAATCATCAAGTGAAATGGAAAAGTCTCCCTCTCACTGAGAAGCTGGAGAGGGTTTGTGTAACCTTTTCACCCTCTCGCTGGAGAATCAGCAGTTCTGGTATGTATGGTCCCAGGGAGGACCGCTTCGAGGTTGTTTCTAGGTTAATTCTTCCTCATTGTTGCCCATGAAGCATTAGTTTAAATATAACATGTCAATCTCCCTCTTCTGCTTTTTAAATAACCTTAAACACAACTTAAAAAGCCTGAAGTAGGGAATTTGACAAATTTTAACAAAACAGTGGTATTAAAAGCATTTTGTCTATGAGCTGACTAGACACCCTGGTGCCTCTCTGGAAGGTTAAGTCGAGGCTTCATCAGTGTGTGCAGAAATACATGTAGATTTTTCTCTCCAAGTGTGGAACTGTTACCAGATAAGCCGTTTCTTTTTCTGCACATCTTGTCCTTAAGTTAAGACTGTGGTGAAAGCAGTAAAGGTGTCAATATCATAGTTGAATACTAAAGTTACTTTGAGGCACCTGACTCTTAATTGGGTACTGTAATCACAAAACTAAAAAGTGCAGCTGGTTTTTGAGGAAGCTGCTTGATTTTTCTATTAGAAAAGTGAGAAAATCAAAGTCAGCCTGGAGGCCATGTGTCATGTCTAGGATTGCAGCTTCTCTAGAATAAGATGCTACTTGCTATGGAAAAAAATGGAAACACAGTACAAAATGTTGATGCTCATAGTTCTAAAAATATATATTTTACTTACAACAGAAAACACTAATAAAATGTCCGTGGGAAATACTTCATACCAAAGTTTTTCCATAACTTACATGACTACAATTCCTCACTAGCTATCCTATTTATGAGTCTTGGTTCTTTTTTTCAAATTTTCCATGTAGAAATCACCATCTGTTGATTTGTAAAATTGTTGAAAGTTGCTGAAAGTAATGTTTGCAGTACTGGGTACAGCAATACAGGAATTGTTTTCTGTGAGTACCTATTGCCATCACAATTAACCATGTTCCCACTGCAGTAGCACTCAGTGGGGAGTGCATATTTGATAGGGCTGCCCGCTTGGAAGAGATTGGCACTGTAGGAGAAAACTTGAGGATAATATATGGAAAAAAAAAGCAAACTGGCAATACTTTAAATTTTATTCTCAGGTGATCTTTTTCAAACTAATAGACTATTTTTTTTTGTTTTGTAATCTGAGGATTTTCTCTATTTTTGCTGTATTATACCCTTAACTATCAGGTACATTCTTCAGGCCAGTCAGTGGAAATTGCAGTAGATCTGTACAGCTCTGTGAACATGTAGTGCCATCCCAATTGGCCTGCATCCCATTCATCTGAATTGAGCTCTTGGGAAAATGTTTTTGAAAGGAGAAGTGGCTCAGCCAAAAATAGATTGTTGCTTTGAAATTTGCCTTCTAAAGGCCACTAAGTAATCAAATTAGCTCTTTGATTGGGAGGAAACTTACCTAGCTCTTGGTTAGCATGTGTACTAATGACCGTAGAAGAGTGTGCTTTGTATAGCTGGGCAGAAAGTTCCCAGGTTATGACCATGACCTGTTTCTTTTAGAATAAGGCATTTCATGGGGTGAATATTGAACAGCCCTTGCTTTGGCCTACAGTATCTCCTGAGGTGACATCACTGGAGATCATTATCTAGCCCAGATGTCCATAATTCAGAGGCAAATTGTGCCGACAAGACTCCGCAGTGCTATTTAGGTACTTACCTTCAGGCTCCATTTTACCAAGATGATTCTGAATAGGGGATGATATTATAATTAGGACACTAGGCTCAGCTGTAGGAGATGATGATGATATGGTGACTCAATTTCTCACTTGCTGGTGGGATAACAACTGTTTCATGTGGGTGTTGGAAGGACTGTAATTCTGTGATGTTCTAGAGGTGTCTTCATCTCCGAGTGACAGGCATCACTGGTAAAAACCTGCAAATGAGCCAGTGCCTTCTATCTCAGAAAGATGAAACAAGATAACTGAATGAATGCTGAAAATTGTACACACTTGCATTTTTTGTACACCTAAAAATGGAATTATCTAAGTTATTGGCTGGCCACCCAGCCAGATGTAATATCTAGATGTTATCAATGACTAGTTTCCTGTGAGCTATTCAGGTCATGGACGGCTTCTGCAGCACAGTAGAGCCCTGAGCCTGTTTCTCTGTCACAGAAATTTCTAACAGTCTAAACCAAATGAGTTTCACAGAGTGAACAAAATGCTGGCAAGTTAATCAGTATTCATCATTATCCCTTCCTGAAGAATAAAACTCATTTCTCAATGGCAGAAAGGCCTTTAGCTGGGTTAAATAGGCCAGTCCACCTTTACAATGAAAAGGACAGCTTGGCATGAAAATATTTGCTCTCTTCTTCATCATGCAACAGGCATAAGTTTGAATAAATGGCTTCAAAATCTGTTATGTTAAACTTCAGGAATTCCTTTTCTATTAGCATGAGAACTGGACAAAATATGCTATTTTATCATAGCTGAAATGGGTATGGATATTTTATTATGACTGAATCGCTGCCAAAAGAGCTTTGGATTAGAGAGACAAGCCTGATTGAAACTGTTGACTGTACTGGAAATATTTTCAGTTCCCTCTTCATCACTGGCTTCCTTGCTCTGCCTTTCTCCATAACTTTTACAGGAAAAAAGAAGAGTTTTTTGCTTCAGATTTCAGTCTATAGCACTCTGACGTCATTCACTTGTGTTCATGGATGCCTCTTGTGAAAGAATTTCTTCTCGTGCACAAAGCAACACAAGCACAAAATATTAAAAGACAGAAAATATTTATATGTTAAAACTGATAGGGAGCAAATGGGAAGCGGTAACGATAGCATGTAAAGAAACATCACTTTTTAAGTGGCTCCTCACTTGATGGCATCCTTTAAAGTAAACATTTATGCTTTCTAGCTTAGCAGAGTCTCATTTCAGTTTAAATTCTGCAGGCTTCTCAGTCTAAGCACAGAGATCCACCCACAAGAAACAGCTTGCAGACTCAGACCTTTAGCGGGAAGAGTTAGCTGACTTCTGTCAATCAGCATGCCTGTATATACTCTCCCTACTCCCTTCTTAAAATAGCAATAGCTAGTTGAAAAGTATGTGATCTCCGCATGATTTATTTTTATGGGGATAGGGAAGGAGCAGAAATAATAAAATGAATTCACAAGCCTGGTTGGGCACCATTAAATATATCTCTTGATTCTCGTGTATATTAGCCATTCATATATGGTATATGGTTGCGGAGTTCACAGTAAACGCCATTCAAATGGATTTTGACATTTAAAGGTCAAGTAGCACCAACATGTATTGAGACAGCATGATCAAAGAAAAATTGATATGCAAAAATGAGGCACAGGAGGAGAAATTAAGAGAATAATACCACGCTAGCTTGCCATTTTGCCTGTCAATTTGTTTTGAAGATCTGCAGGTAAAGCTTTTCTTGTCATGCACTATGAAATAGATTTCTATAAGTGACATATAAAGATAAGCCTCTTGCTGAAAAATGGCTATAGCACCTGCCTGCTGGAGATCAAATAGTCAAGGTAGCTTGAAAAGTGGAGGTAACAACAAAAGATTTATGTGATACGGCTCTGCCTTTGCTGCTTTTTGCTTCCTTCTTTAAAGAACAGAAAAGTGAACTAACCTTACCTGTGATCCATGTTTTCCTCCATCTCTTTTCTTCTCTTTTTCCTCTGAAAATTTTTTCTTTTTTTTCAACAGACAATCAGATAAACTGGTAGTTTTAGGACAATGTGGTTATGAAGCAAGGAGAACCAACTGAGTCATAAAGGGCCCCTATTCAACTTAAAATTCACTGAATTCTGCTAGAAAAGGAGATTGTGTATGCACAAAATACTGTCCTTTGCACAGCAGGAAGGAAATGAAACTTTTTTTCCTGAGTTCTTGTTACAGCACTTTTATAATAGGCATAGTCAGAGCAAAAACCTTCAGGAAGATATGTAAACATTTTTCTATATTTGTTTTGTTACATAGGAACTGAAAGGTGAAATAAACTTTCCCATCATCCCAGAACAAAAATAGACCAACAGTACAAATGAGGGATTAAACTCAAAACTTCTCAAGAAATCCATTTATGATTAACCCAAAAGTGTGGGTTCTCAGCTTGACACTCTCCATCTTTTTATGTCTGTAAATCACAATTTGACATCTACTTTTCCACCACACCTAACTCACCGGAAAATCTTCCTGTGACAAATATTGCTAAAATGAATCCTTAAGCAGGATTTTTAAAAGGCTGACATTTAGGTAGATGGGAAGAAAAGCTATAGAACTGTAACCATTGCACACACTCTTTCTCTCTCAACTTTTGGAAGGACAAAAAGGAGGCCCATCTCCTTTCAAGGCATTTTTAAACTTCCAATAATAAGTTAGCAAGAAGTGCATCCTTATGAGCAAAACACCATAACTGGCCACTGCCAAGTTTATTATAGTACTTCCATGTAAATCAGCAGTGGTGTTTTGAAACTGTACCACACTTTGGCAGGGGAAGGAGACTATGCACCTTAAATAACTTCAAATATTTAAAATGTCTAGAAGAAAATATATTAGAGTGAATGGTCTCTGGTAGAGTATAATTTTTCACTTCAATATGGAGCATGTGAAGTGAAGGATAAATGACTTTTAGGCTCATAATTGGTAGAGCTGTTATTATTTTTGCTAAGTTTCCAAATGCTGGTTATGCAGTCTTGTATTTAACATAGAATAATGAAAAGAGTAAATAGTAAACACTAGAGATGAATGGTTTAATATTAGTGTCTTCTTTGTAAAAGACATGTAAGAGCAAGCAATATATTTAAGTTGATTTAACTGGAAAAAAATAGATCATGCTGAGTAGGGGGAGAAAGCAGTAAAACATGTGGAAGTGAAGTGACAAGAAGCAACTAGCAATTCTTCTAGATGGTAAATGCTAGCGATTTTTTGAACAGTGGAGTTATTTTGCCTTCTGACATATTCACTTCTGATATTTTAGGACTCATGCCTGTATGAGTTAAAGAAAATGTTGCCAATAACTATTTAATCAAAATATTGTAACTTCTGTGAGGATCAGTCTTCAAGGAGGCTAACAGTTTTGCCTATGAAGTCCTCCACTGTCGTACAAAGCCATGGCATGTGGAGTAAAACCTATCTGTGTTCCTTGGGAAGAGCCAGCGCTGCTTTCCATCTACAACAGGAAACCAAGATGGTGATTGTTGTTGTTAATGCTGTCAATGCATTTAAGCAACTACTGCAATGCAGCTTACTTTCAAGTAAGCCAGGCGTATGTTACACACACAAGAAGAGGATCCTGGTGAGTGCATAACCTGTCCCTTGTCAGGAGTAATTTTTCTTAGTCTTGCTGGGCTGTTGACCTGGGCTGTTTGTGTCACAGTACATGTAATTATAAGGGCACCAAGGATATAAAGAACTATCACAGATGCTCTCTGAGGCCGAGTCCCTGGGCAGGCTGCTAAGAGTACCCAGGGGTACTCACCGCGGGTCTTAGAGTTGTGCATTTCTGTGAGCAGTGCTTTTTGGAAAGGGAGGCCAGAGTTGTGGCTGAGGATTATCTGTCACCTTCTCCAACAAGCTGGAGCACACACTAGAATACAGCTCTCTGAAATTTAATAGAAATGACCATGTAAAAGCCACTGAGGGAGATTTTTCACTCATCGCAGCTGCCAAAGGAGCTATATGCCAAGAAGCCAGGCAATGTGAGACAGCAGGAAGTCACTAGCAATATCACAGTCAAAGAAACACCAATACTTTGCAGTGCTACTTCATGAGATTCAAATCAGATTTGACTTCAGTGACATTTTGTTTTTCATTCACAAACAAGCAGGGACGGATAATCAGGTTTAAAGATGCTTTGAGCACTGATCTGGCTGCCATTTGTCCCGAGGATCCTGCTACGGACCTTGGCAGAGCTGGCTTATACACAGTGAATGGCTGTCTTTTTTTCTTTACACAGGTGCCTGTCTTCACTTTTTTATCAGCTCAGCCAGCCAGCAAGCCAGCTGGAACATATCAGTGGGAACATATGTTAAAGAGTAAACCGGTCATGGTAAAAAAGGAGCACTGGTTATTTTTTCCTTGGTGCTAGATGAGTGCAGGTTGTGCTGATCCAGGAGTTCTTCAAGTCAGAATCCCATTTTCCTCAATGACTGTCTTGGAAGGAAATCCTAACTTCAGCCTTCACTCCTGCCTGAAAGGTGTCACTCTCAGCTGCCTTTCAAAGTGAGTGTCAAAGTGTGCATGAGTACATGGCAGAACCTTCTTGTTTCTCTGTATTTATATGTTGAGCCTCACTAAGCCAGAGGTTTTCATGAGTGAAGGCACCCTATGACTGCAACATGACATGGTTATGAGGAATATGTCAAAATCTGATCTGACTGTTCAGGATTTGTTTCTTCTTTTTTAAAAAGATTGTAACGTAAGGTGCACCAGACTCACTCTTGGGTGGGGGGAGGAAATCACGTATAGTTCAGAATTTGGAGGGGGCTCTGTTCTGCGCAGATGGGAGGCCTGCTGATCACTCAAAGGGTAACGTCTAGCTGGTCTGAATCTAGTCATTCCCAACTGTTGCTAAATTTCTGTAGGAAAGTGAGCCAGGAAGGAGAAAGACTGCTTGGGATGTACATGTTGGAAGAGTGGAGCAGAGAAAAAAAAGGAAAAAAAGACCCTCTCTGAGAATGTGCAAGAAGAATGGAGGGATTCTGGATCAGGAACTACACTAATGGGTTGCCACAACTTTCAGTTGCAGGCTGTAGTGACCTGCACTATAAACACTGAACAAGGAGGATGACTAGTCAGTATTTTGCTATGCTATAGACTTTTCTTGACTAAATCCTGTTATGTGAAATCATGTTTAAAATGTTGCTTTGGTCAACTCCAGTAAAGTAACCTTAGAGTTAGAAAGTTTGGTTTCTTTCAGTTTTCCCATATTGAACAAATTATCCAGCCTATCAGCCTATATGGGAGGTGATCAGTCCTCAAGGTAGAAGGATAGTCTTAAGATTCCCTCTCAAGTTACAGAAGAGAGAGAGTTGCTTTTAGAAGCTGATTTGAGGCAAGCTGGATTTTCCATTAAGTTTCCCTCTCACCTTTGACTATAGAGGAAACCCAGTTGAATGTTTAAAGTTAATAGTCATAAATCTGTGCAAGAATATGTTGAATGAAAGAATATGTGGAAGGCAAAAGATGCATGGAATGTAAAGACTACATAGATACACAGGATGTAAGGATATTGGATTTGTAAGGGTATCTCATTAATGGCTATTCAGCATAAGACTAGGACAAGAGACAGAAGAAGTAATAAAATACCCAGATACACAAACCCTAAGGAACAGGGGATAACAGAGGCAATGCCGAAGACCAGAGCACTCAGGTCACTGATTGACAGGCCTCTGAAGGGACCACTCAAAGCCTTGAGGAGGTTCAACGAGGACTTTATAACCGGTAAGAAGGGGGGAAACAGGATTACCCTGGATCTTATGAGACAAAGGAAACTTATTATGGGGTATCTGAGGGGGCTTGTGGGATTGTGTAAAGCTTAGTGAGGGATGCTTTAAAGGAACTGTGGAAAAGTATTAAACTAATTATGGGATGCTTAAGGGAAGGACCAAAGTTGAGGAAAGGAGTTGGTCAGAGAACAAGAAGCATGGTAAAAAGGAGAGGATGAGGGATAAAAGGGGATGGTCATGTGTAAATAAATCACTGGTCTGGTCAGGCTCTGCACCTGATCACTGCAGCCTATCCTGCCTTCTTACTATACTCTGTCCCTAACTGTTTTCCTGGCTAAGGTTGTTCCTTATTCTGTCTGTCTGTCTGTGTGTGTGTGTTTTTCTGACTCTAGCAAACTAAAGGCCAGAATACAATAAGAGCTCTGGGAGCCAACTACTAGAGAGACCAGAGGTCTGGGACCTGGATAGTGGAGAGCCCAGGGTCTGAGAACTGGCTGCTGGAGTGACCACAGATGCAGGTTTGTGTCTGTGAGAGTCTGGGTGTGAGACCTGTGAGCAAGCTTTGCGCCTAGTTAGCTGGCAGGTAAGAACAGGATCAGGCCACTTATATTGTTCATGTGTACATGAGTGCTCTTTATGTGTATGCAGTGCCTGTAAAGGCACAGTCTTTGTGTTTGTGTTGATCTGCTGGTGGTAGGGCGTAGTGTGTGCATGTGTGTATTAGGGATACCTGCTCAGCCTCGCCACTGGCTGGACCTAGGGTCAGAACTGCAGCAGCCCAGCTCTCTGGGACTGAGACTGGGACAGGGGAACTCTTGAGCACTGAAGCCAACCAGATTTGGCTTCCCTGTAACCATTGGAGACAAGATGTCTTCAGGTAGGAAATCCACAGGAACGTGCTCTTTCAAAGCAGAGGTTCTCAGGAGAAGGAGAGCATGGTCTCTACAGATTAAACCATCTCAGCTGGCGTTCATGCCATGTGGAAAGGATTACAGCCATAGCTTCTAGTGTAGCATATAGTTTGCTCTGAATTATTTAACAATAGGAATTCAGTACGAGTCAAAGTGAAATAATAAACAAATGGTAACAAAAATCACACAGTCTCTATCCTGAGGCTAAAAAAAAGCAGAAAAAATGTAAGCACTGGTAAAAAATTACAAGATCCTTTAATTCCATTTCTTCTGGGACTGCCGGCATTCTTGTCATTTGAAAATGCCTCACGAGTGTCTCTCGAGGACCTTCATTCTCCCTTTGTTCTCCTCAGGGAATCTCTCACTAAGCTTTAAAGGGTCTTACATCTTTCCCCAGTTAACACTTTAAAGCACTGTAAAACACAGTTTGAAATACATTCTTATGTATATAGAGTTTATCAGAGTAAAGCAAATTTTGCAATTTGCTAAATCAAATACTTAAGCATTATCATGTAAATGTGCTATCTTTAAACGTCTAGCTATCTGGGCAGGGTAAAATATTGCCTTCTTTATTTTACTCAGTTTACTTATGACATTACCAACTTAAATATAAACTGAGAGCTTGATTAAAAAATGTATTGAAATATGTAATTCTCATTAAAATAATGACAGCTAGGTGCCCGAGTTTCTTGAGTGTAAATGATTATTCATACAACATTCTTTAGCTGAGGTTTATCTAAGTTAAGGAGCTCAGGCCTTGTCTCTTGACATCTTGTAATGTACTGAATGAGAGATAAGTGTGTGGGTTTTCATCACCTTGATTACCCCTGCCATCAGCAGGAGAAACTGTGCTGCAAGTAATAATAGCAATAATAAGACTAGTTCCTTTTTTTTTTCAGGCACAGCACTGTCAGTTTGCAGAGGAGTGAAATTCATGCCGATAAGAAGATTACAGACTGTTTAGACTACCATCATTTTTGATCCATGGAGAACTTGTAAGCAATATATTTTACTGCTAATACCAGCATAACTAGAATAAAAATATCTAGTAACATCTTGATTTCCTGAAGTGGTTTTAGCTATCCATGCCTACAAGCAATAAATAAAGCTATCTGTAAGTATCACAAAGTAGAACAGACATCAGACTCATAAATAAGAATGTCTGATCTCAGTATGAAAATGCCTGATCTGATAAACTTGAAGTTTCAAAAAATAATTGAATAAGATTTCTTCAGTCCTACATTTCATCCTAAAATATAATAACTTTACAAAGCTGCCATGGTGAAAGTAAAATGGTATGTTTGAAGCTAAACCAAAAAAATATATCTGAGTTACTGACTTTTTATTAGCTGAAAATATCTATTGCATGGGGAGCAGTGAGGGTTATTTGCCTCATATATTCCAGCCTGGAGGCTGATGCTAGACTCACCAGTTTCATTTGCAGAGTGTTAGACAATGATAAGAAGAATGCAGCCCTGCAGGTTTGCAGTGCTTCAAAGAGTCATGTGAGTGAAAATCTGTTTTCCTTGCTTTTATTTTCATTTTGTTTTTATCTATGAAAAATTTAATTAAATTAGTATTTAATGTAATTTGCCTTTGGGGATTTAAAAGACCCTCAGGAACCTCATGAAGTTCAACAAAAGCAAATACAAACTCCTGCATCTGGGATGGAAAACCCATCCAATATAGGCAGGTGGCCAACAGCTAGAAAGCAACTTTTTGGTAAAAGACCTGGGGATCCTGGTGGACAACAAGCTGTCCATGAGCCAGCAATAAGCCGCTGTGGCAAAGGCAGCCAACAAGCCTCCTGGGCTGCATTAGGAAGAGTGGAGCCAGCATGTCCTGGGAAAAGATGCTTCCCCTTTATTTGGCACTTGTGAGAACACATCTGGAGTACTGTGCCCAGTTTTGGGCTCCTCAGTACAAGAAGGACATGGACATACTGGAGCACGTCTGGTGAAGGGCTATTAAGGTGATTAAGAGATTGGAGCATCTGACACACGAGGAGAGGCTGAGAAGGGAGTCTGTTCAGCCCTAAGACTCAGGTCTTCTCGGACCTTTTTGCTGTTTACAACTACCTGATTGGATAATACAGAGACCAGAGAGCCAGACTCTTCTCAGAGGAACACGGTGATAGGACGAGAGGCAAGAGGCATGACTTGGAGCACGGGAAATTCTGATTAGATATAAAGAAAAATTTTTGTACTACGGAGGTGTTCAAACCCCAGAACAGGTTGCCCAGAGAGGTTGTGGGCTCTCTATCCTTGGAGGTGTTCAAAACATGACTGAACAAGGCCCTGAGCAATTTGATCTGACTGGACATGTTTTGAGCAGGAGGTTGGATTAGATGACCTCCAGAGGTTCCTTCCAACCTAAATTATTCTGCGCCTCTATGATTCTAATATTTTGAGAGAAATGGCTATATTCATTGCAGGTATCTGTGTGCAGATATGCATGTCTGCTGGAGAACATGGAGGCTTCAGAGCAACTATTATATGTACAAAAATCTCTCTAGAAACATGCCAAAACACTGTGCCTTAATTTTAATGTTCACTCTATGCATTTCTGAAATCCTTATTATCAGATATTATCACATCTCATGATGGGTACTAGGGGCTATAGGGGAAATATTTAAACCAGTATATTTTAGCTGTAAAATCATATTCATGATAGTTTTTATAAGGTGAATTACAACACCGTTAACAGAAGTAAAAGGAGACTTGCTTACTAATATTGAAAAAAAATTGAATATTTTGACTTCAACAGTATCTATCTTTTATTGCTATACAACATCTTCCTAATGGATTTAATATGCTTGTCAGAATCCTGAGATATGTCTGGTATTCATCCTGTAACACCCACATTATTTCTCATCATTGTGGACAATTTAAGAAGAAATTGTTATGCACAGTTAAAGGACCAAAGGGTATCAAAAGCACCATAACAGTCTTGCTTCTTCTCTGCTTGTACCAAATCAATTAGAAATGGCTGAATGAAATAAAAATGTTCACTTTTTTTCTGGGCCATAAATTCAAGGAAGCAGACTGAAATCAAAATTGCTGTCACTAGAGGGGCTTTTACAGTGAAATCCATTTGCTTTACAGAACAGATTCACAATCAGCTCTTTACTGAAATCAGAATTGTAATGTGTTAACTGCCATTTCGATAAAATAACTTGGCATTTGGCTTCTACCTGTTAAGGTATTCAAGCACATGCTGAACTTTAAAGTACCAAAGGGACCTAGATGCTTTCAGTGAAATTAATGACATGCCTAAAAATCGGGCATGTGGTTACCTACCTGGCTGAATATGGGCCAAAGGGCTATCAAATTCAGGAGCAGGGAAAGCTTTCTTTGCATTAAATGAGCATTAGGCAAGTATATGGTTGGGATGCGTTTCACATGAAATTAGCCACATAGATGTTAGCACGTAGTTAGCCAAGGGGAAGTGAAGTCTCAAATTATTTTGGCCTAGACTAGGCTGGCCACTTAGGATATGTTAGGTTTGGCTCCCACCCAACTGCTTTTTGTTGTCGCACCAATCTGCTTTCATGTTTACGGTCAATAGAGAGAAACGGCATGATTCAGCTGACCTACTTAGACACCTAGCTTTGAATGAAAAGAACCTCGCCTCAGGGATGCTTATTTCTCTTCACAGATATCTGTGCTGTATACATGTAATTCTGGACATTTGAATTCCACTCTGACTTTCATGGCAGGTAAAGTGAGATGAATCCTATCCTACAGGAGTCTTCTTTTCTCTGATTGTTTTTCCAGTGTGTTTTTGTGTAAAGCTTAAGTAGATGTCTATAAGGAGGGATTTCTAGAAATTATTTTTGGGGGCTTTTTGAAGGAAACCTAGTAGTCCACCCAGTTTGATTTCATCTTGAAGAAATAAACCTACCAAAAAAGACATTAATAGTCACTGTGCTAGCTCATAATGAAGTTCAGAATTTCTTGCCTTCATCACGATTTTGCATTCCTCGCTTTGGCCAATTCATTGCACGCTGGTAATCTACTTACTGCTATATAATATTCCTTCAATTCTACCAACTGTTGTCCTGTTTCTTCAATTAACTTCTATGCTAGACGTAACTTTTCAGCTTCCTGAAATCAGGATATTACTATTTGATTACAAAAGTTTGATAGTGAAGGTGGACTATCCAGGCTTTTTTCTTCCTCTTCCTTTAACGGTTAGACTTTTACACACCAGTTGTGTGTATGAAGATGCTGGTATTTTCAGGAGGTAATCAAACTATGCATAAGGAGACTCAAAGGATTTTCTTCCCTTTGCAAACGTTCAAGTGACACAGTCACACTGGGGTGTTTTATTCTAGGAAATAGAAAACTGTAGCAGAAAAAAGTGGTTTATTTCTCTAAATTCTGAAATGTTATGATTATTATTTTCTGATTAAAATAATTAAGAGGAATTCTTGCTATCATAGGGTGAAGTCAGCTGTTAATTATTTACATTTTCTCCTTTATTTGTCTCTCTTTTTCTACATAATGAAAAAATCCTGCCTATCGAACAAGAAGTCTGTGTTCCAGCTGAGTTTGAGTCTTCTAGGGGGAAAGGGTTTTTTTTTGTTTTTGCTGTTTTTTAGTTGGCCCCTGCTGATTTCCTGCTTCCCAGTCCAAACAGAATGAATTTGCGAAAGGCTTCCTGCAGCAGAAAAAGTCTCTGAAGTTTTCCATTAAAATAATGCATACAATGTACTAGAAAACAATTGTGCTGGAGTATTAAATCATAGTAAGGAACCAATAATCAGTCTGATGAACTAAGTTCGGTATTGATTTTAAACAGTTTTATGTGGTTATTGTGCATTGTCAAAGTGGGAAGCATATGTTATAAAAAGAAGCTAACATAATTAATTTATAAAAGTGTATATAATGAAGCAAATCACACAAAAGTTCTAAATGACTGACAAATACTTGGTCAGATTTCATCTTACTTCAGTGAAAGGCTTGCCTGTTTTGTCTGAGAATATCTTGTGAGCTGCCTAAGAGCAACTGGACTATTTAAAATATCTTAGTATCTAAATGAAGCGTTCTTGGGAAACTACATTTCCTAACTGGTTTACTCAGCAGATTGCCTGTGGACTGCAGATGCTGATGTGAGAAATTTGCGGTTTCATGCACAGGTGGATATGGGTTCTCTTAAAAGTCAACAAAATGGAAAGTGAAAATAACCTACAAATACAGTACATAGTCGCCACTACTGAATCCTGTGAAAATCATTATGTAAATTGGAGAAGTACAGACGACAATCTAGATTCTGGTTGAAATGGAGCACTAAGGGCTAATCTAAACATTACATGCATTTTAAAATTAGTTTAATTAAATTCATGAACACAGTTGAATGGATACTTTGTTTTTTCTCTTAAGTATAAAGTTTTTTAAGTATAAAATATTTTTTTGCATATATATACAAGGCACCATGGCTTTACCGGTCGGAAACTAATGTAGGAGTCTAATGTATGCAGCCGGCTTATAAATCTATTGTGTTCCAGGGAATTTGGATCCAACATTAGTGAGTAAATCTATTTCTCGGTACATTTTGATGTTTTTTTAGTCCTTTATTGCTGCAACATTGTTGACCATAGTCAGAGATACCAAGATTTATTTCCATGTCTCCTACATGCAGTCCTACCAGAAAACAGCACTAGCAGAATGTCCTCAAAATGATGCTTCTGAATGGGCTGCCAATCTGAGAAAGCAGAAGGAACATATTCTCTGTTATCTTATATATTACTTAGCAGGAGCCATTTTATTTGAATAGAAAGTTTGTTGCCCTGTTTCTCTTCTATTAGCTTTTGTCTTCAGAGAAGATACCGGTGTACTTGTCATCCTTTGCAAAACTTTTTACGTACTTGTCATCCTTTTGCAAAGCTTTTTTAAGATGTGTGAAGAAAATGATATGCAGAATTACTGTTGTGCTGAAAGATTTAATAAAAAATTAAGATTTTTGCAGTTTTACGGCCAATTCAGACAACTAAACTGTTACATTAAATATTATTTTTAACTTGCTTTATACAACCAAAGCAGTTGGAATGCACAAATGCTTTCAAAGTGTTAATTAGTTTCAAATTATTTTTCTGTCTCTATTAGACAGTAAACTCCAAAGTATCTGTTGCAGAGCCAAACATATTTAGGGTATTAGTCAATAGCAACAGGCCAAATTCAACCTGATGAAGCTCACCTGGATTGTTGTATGTGGATCAGTAAATTTTTACTATCTAATACTTAAATATATATCTTTATTCTTTTTTAAAGATCATCCTTTTCAAAGTTGAAATTTTTATTATCTGTACTAAGACCTCATGAGCATTAATCTGAGTAAGCAAAAACAAAGCTAAGCTTTTGTTAAGGAAAATTACAATGGAAGAATGCATGTTAATGATTAAGAAATGTAGGGTTTATGGTAATCTACATTATAATCTGCCTGTTATGCAAAACTGACACCAATTGCTCAAGGAGCTGTATCTTGAGTCACCTAATTTAATCCATTGTCCTTTTTTTGCAGTTCCGGATTAATGTGAAATACAGACACTTTGCTGGTGTCAGATCTGGCCACAAGCTTGGAAGCTGAATGAAATCATACACAATTTACATCCTTATTACCCTATTTGTTCTTGAACTGTTCTTGGCTTCGGGACTGCAAAGTCCCCTGAAGTGTTTGAATAACCAAATAAAGAAACCTTTGTCTCTTTTTTGGCTACAGTGAAGGTTTAACTGAACATGCAACTCTTTTTTAATTATTTAAGTTATTGAAGCACTGGGTCATTTATCTGAGGATTTAATCTCCTGAAACCACAATTTTCAAACAGTTTATAATAGCATGACAGTTCATAAGGTGCTACTTAATGTGTAATACTTTTTGCCTTAAAACTGTGATTTATAGACTATTTGAACAAATAGAACTTATTTTAGATCTCTGCTGGAACAAATCAATTAACTCCTGAAAATTATTCTAGTATCTAGTATATTAAAGAAAGGAAACGATAGTTTCTAAAATAGATCATTTGAAATACTGCTCTAGTACTTTCTAGATACTTCTGGAGTAACTAGAGCAGAACTTCCCTGTATAAAACAAATCATGTTTGTTCTCTGGTGGGGCACTGTTCTGCTAAAATAGTCAATTTGATGATAAGAGATTCTATTAGGAAAAAGATCCTCACTAACTTTTAACATGTGAATTAAATTCGCTCCATAAGGACTTAATTAACAATACTTTTACTCAGTTGCCAAAATAGTGCCAACTTTTAATAAGATTACATTTCTATCATGGCAAGAAACATCAATATTTAAAAAGCTCCCGAGTCTGAAGGATAGTTTGTTTTCCTTATTTTTTTCTTTATACAACTGTGAAATAAAATATCAAAGACTGGTGTCAGTTGTGTTCCTGCACCTGCAATATGCAGTTAAAAGAATCTCAGTACTCTTTTATGTGATCTAATGTGATCGACCATTCTTTCCTCAAAGGTCAGAATGTTTTTCTTTAGTCATTTTTCTCCTCACCAAGTATGTGGAGGAGAGCAAGAAATTCTAATCACAGCAAACTCCTGTTCAGCTGCCTTTTAAACACCAAGGCATCTCAACCTGACTAACATCCTTTCTCTTTGGCTTGCAATATCTTTGTTATATACCCATAATACCCTGTTTCTTTGCATGCCCAGAAGCATCGGTCTTGACAAGGCGAAGTATCTCAGCATGTCTCATACCTAAAGACTACAGAGGTCGAGAAACTTAGTATGAAGTTTGTTTCACCTAACTGTAGCCTGTTTTGATGTGCCTAGTTCCCCACTCTTATTTTATGGGAAGCTTGGGTATCCGTGACAGGGCTCTGATACCTAAGAGCTGTAAGGCACAAATTTTTAGGCTTCTAGCACCTTTATTACATCCCTTCATAGGTCACTGGAGAGCATGTTCCCATGCCTACGAATGAAGTGTCAAGGGAGAATCTGCTAACACCATTCTCAATTTCTGCTTCTCACATCTATTTGTTTGAATACATTAATTTTTTAGCATCTCAAAAATGAGATGAAATATTACACAGTTACACTATATTACACAATTTATGACATTAAAACCTAGAATCTATGTGTTATTTAGCAAATAGCAAATAACGTGACTGATGTTAAAGGAAAGATGCAAAGAATAAGAATTGAGAGCAAGCCATTGAGCCTGAATTGTTTGAAATATTTCTTGTTAAAATAGACTGTGATAACAGGAGATGGAAATGACTTTTAAATGCATTTATTTTTAGTACTAGAGAGAGACTTTAAAACAAAAGGAATTTTGTATGACAGTGGTTGAATGAAGAAAAGTAATCAGATTCAGAGAGTCATTCTTCACAGGTGAGTTCTTTATATTTTTCCAGCGAGCTATTAGACCAAAGCTAATGACTGGGGAATCGTGTAGTCATTATCTTTTCTCAAAGGGTACTTCGAAACTACCAAACATCTTAGTCCCCCAATTCTCTTCTGGTTCTTGGTTCCCTGATCATCAACACTGACAGAAACATTTAGTTCCCTGCAAAACAAGGTGCAGTTCTGGGGATAATTCACTCCAAAACCCATTCTCCTACTCTCATCCATTCTTCTACTCTCAGTAGGCTTTGCAGCCTCAAGCAACCTCATGTGTCCCCTTACCAGGTAATACATGCTTTCTGTTTCATGATATAAAAATACTGCTCTGATGGGCTGAAACATGACCCTCATATTTTTTCATAAACTTTGAGCTATAAAATACCATAATTATGTGTACAAGCAAGAAGGACACGATGTAGGTTCTTGAGGAAACCCAGAGCTCTATAGTATGGATGCTAAAATTCCGAAATAGTGTGGCCCTGAGCCATTCTGCACCATGGTGGTATGGGGCCAAGGATCTCTCTGCAGTGAATGCATTTAGCAGTGTTGATACCGCCAAAGGAACTAACCCTTCCCAATTATTTAGGCAACTGATGGCAAAATTCACAACTATGTTAGCAGAAACAAACTACAAACAGCACAACTCCCCCACCCGACCCTCCTGCACACATATATGCACACTTTCTTCCTGTCTACATTTCATGTAAGTTTTTGGTACTTAACTGAGGCATCCAGACACCTTAATGTGTATAATCCCAAGGAAATATTCTATACAAGTCTAAACACCTGACTTCAGCATACACTTCTGTATATGCATTACTTTACTAATGCAAATAATTAACTTTATTGGGTCTCAGTGACTAAACATGTACTTGGGTGTTTTTTGCATTGGGTCCCAAACTATATTCAGGGTTTAACTGAGTAAGACAACTTTTTATAGGACTTCCCCATCATGACTTTTAAACAAAAATATCTGAAGTCTAGTGATTTCAACGACCATTAGGTCAGGTCTTGGGTACGTTATACTTGTAATAAAATGGATGCCCTTTTGATCTGGGGAAACAGTGTCCAACCATAAACTACATAAACTACATATCCATCCTCAGCTTTCATTCATATCCAAAAGGTCTATTGCTCCTGAAGTCCTTGAAATGATTAAGAATTTTGCTGCTGTTAGCAATGCACTGAGTCAGGATGATATTTACTTTAATACAAATGTGTAAAGCTAAGAGGAACAGTTAAACACAGCTTTTCAGTTCTGCAAACTTGGCTATGCTTTAGTGAGGCTGAGTTCATTCATGAGAGCTGTTCTCAGAATTTTGAGCAGCAGATGTAATCTTTCCTGTGTAATTACATTTTTTCTTCATTCCCTAGCATTTTTCTTAATACTACTAGGCATGCACAGTATTTTGTGTTATTTCTAAACAAAATAAAACTCCATGATTCTTACAGTTTCATCACAGGAAGAGATTTAAGTGAGTGCTTAAGTTTAATTGATTTCTATGGGGCTTAAGTATAAGCTTAAATTAGCATATATGCAAATGCTAGTCCTGGTTTGATAAAATTGCATTATCTGTCCTGTACTACTCAGTCTAGGTCTCTGAAGTTCAGCTCCCTTTTCAGATGTCCTTTTCTTTTCATCCCTCTAATATTTGCTTTCTATTTGTCTATATTGTCTATTTGTCTGTATTTGTCTATAGTGAATCTGATTCTTCATTTACTTCTAGAAAACAAACTTTTTTATGGTATAGATTCCCCACCTAAGCAGTCTTTCCATCACTAAATAAAGACAAAACACCAACACGAATTTCTGTATTTACTGATGGAAATGCTCCGAGTCTAAAGAGAATTGACTTGAATTTTTTATTATTACTGTGATCAGCAGCAATACTAATTTTCAGTCAGATGACTTTTTGCAGCTACAATCAAGATAACACATGAAACTTAGAAATTATCTCCTCCCCTCTCTTTCAAAACAATCTTGGAAAGGAAACAAACAGAAAAGTTCTTCAGAGAATAGTTCATGGCAATCTGTAACACCATCTGCACAGAACCCCCCCCCCCCGCCCCGATCCTTGCAACTTCATAATCAATGACTCTAATAACAGTCATTTGGGGGGGTTTGGAGGGGACTTTCTTCTTTCACTTCCTGTTTAGCTTTTATTTGGCCAGTATGTGTGAAATGAGACAATTCTCAGAGACTATCATCACTGTTCTTTATTTTAACGTTTGATGACCTACATCTGCATAGAAGGCAGCAGAGACCCTTTGAGCCTGCCATCAAGGATATGAAGGACTCCTACACTGATGTATTCCACCTGGATGGTAGAAGCAAGAGAGAAAATTATACTGTTCCTGATGACCAGGGAGGCGCAGCAGGAGGATGGAGAAGCTGAAGGACTAAAGCCTTATGGGGCTCTAGGGCAGTAACTAAGCTGAGTAGATGTTGTCTGTCATTCATTAAAATAGACCTGGTATCATGATCCTGTAATCAGTCCTTTAACTAAGAACTGTGTCACTGGAAGGGTAAAGGGTTTGCCTTCTGCTGGCTGTGGCAGGACATACCTGTGTTGCCTCTGTTAAAGGTAAGCATTTTATCTCCATAGGGTTCTCCAAGCACTTACAAGTCTGTAGGGGCAGATGTAAAGGTGCAGAAATACCCTTTTTTCCCATTATCACAAAGCACAGATTTCTACAGTCTACTGGTCTTATTGACAACTAATATTTGTCACCAACGGATAGTATAGCAGAACTATTAACTTTGTAAACACCTTAATACTTTACACATAACCTAATAACTGCAAGATTAACAAGTCTTTGATTACAATCTAAACGGGGACTAAGAAGAAATGGTGGGTCTTAGAACCAATGGTCCATTATATCCTCCCCTAGCTTTTAAAGATAATTTGTGTTACGTGCCATTTATATTACAGTCACACATAAAGGGCCCCATTCTACTCTGTCTTCACTGCACTGTACTGAATCACAAAATAAATGGCAGTCTTTTCTTTAACAAGCTTATGATAGGAAGGATACGTTCGTGAGTATTGCACGGATCACACCATGGCAAACATTTCCAAATGAATACCTGAGAAGCCAATGGGCTATACCTCTCTAAAGGCAGGTATGTTACATACATAATAGGTTTAACCCTGGCTCTCTGAATGGTAGATTTATGATTGCTGGGGATAGGCTAAGTTCCTTTTAGGGATGCTGTCATGTATTTCTAAAACAAGACAGTTTAATTTCCTACAGGTTAGTTCATTTTAGTGTCCAAGAACAAAAAGATGAGACATAAGAAACTCAAAAAAGAGTGGATAGAGAAGCTGGATATACAATATAAGAAGGTCTGTACAGACACTAACCAGTTAACCTCTCGTTTAATTTTGCAATCTGTCTGATATGTGTACATACATGGGTGTATGTATATATACTTCTCTTTTCCTGTTTGTCTCCGATTATCACTTACTCTCCCCAAAGTATTTCATCTTATATATTGCTTGTAGGCAGCACCTTGTCTTTCTTCTTTGCAGTTATATAACCTTTCTCCTCCTCAGTTTTCAACACAGCAGCCTGTTTCTCAGTTTCCTCCTCTCAGCTCCCACATGGCAATCAACCCTTTCTGTGCTATATAGATATACAGTCCCTTATTTCATTGAATGTATACTTGCCCAGCTTTTATTAATCTCAGGAATATACCTGTTCAGTTTTTGTTCTGCTGGGCTCAACTCACGCGAAAATGTGCTGAGAGTTCCTATATGCCTAAAGGAAAGTAGCAAGTAATTAAAAGTATATAGTCTTATCTTAAAAAAATAGCAGCTAAACTATTTATTTAGGGTATCATCACGTCGATTTGCTCTACTTACAGTTTGGAAGAGGCACCTTATTGTTATAACTTGGCACATGACAAATGGCATATGGGCAGTAATTAGTGCACTTTAAAACCTATAATCACAACAGTTTTAATTTTATCTTGCACATAACTGTGAGAGCATATGATAGCAGATATATATGAGAGCAGATATTCCCACTAATAACAGCAAAGACTTATTTTGTACATGAATATTGTCATCAGACACGGTCAGAATCCTATAATATGCAGCATAATTTTTAAGGTCTATCTTCACGTTGTTTCCCCCATTTTCTTCACCCAGCTTTGTTCTTGTTCTATCCTTTCTCATCCAGAAGCTTTGTCTACTCTCTACTTTGAGAATGAAAGAGTATGAACAACACCAACTCTGCAGGAAGTTCAGGAAAATCTCTATTACAACATGTTGTCTCCTGCAGTTTTCATGTCTTCTTACACAGACAGAGCCACAGAAAAAATATTGAATCTAGGGCAGTTGTTCTGGCTTTGCACTTTACAGGATGAGACAATGGGGAAGCAAAGGACTCACTAGGGATGTCCAGCAACAATGAAACCATACCTGGTTAATGAGAAAGAAGCATTTTTATCCCAGATGTTCAAGTATTTGCCTTACTGTGGATTTCAGTCTTTGTTTAGGGACACTTCAGCTCCCTTACAAAATACAACTACCAACCTCTATCAGTATTATTTTATCTCATAAGCCTGCCAAAAGCACATATTTTGCTGTTTTTATGGGCATGTTTTTCAAAACTATTTATACATCTGAAAAGTAATTATTATTCTGATTTTTTTCTTTCTTTCTAAAACACCTTTGCACTTTTCTTCCATTTCCTTCTTTCTCTTTTTTTTCTGCCAATGGAAAGGGGAGAAAACATAAAACGCAAAGCTTGTGGATAGCTCTTGGGTTGAGATTCCCACCGCTTGCTGGACTATTTCTGTATCCAGCATCAACAAGAATTAGATAAAATGTGGAATTCCTGGAAACTAGACTCTAGGATTTACATCTTTGAGTAGCTTAACTAGTAGGCAGTAGGGTTATGTTCCTGAATACTATCCATCTGATTTACAAGTTCTGTAAACATAATCTCAATAAGCCAGAGAACAGTGTTAGGTTATTTTATAGTCCCGCTTTAGTTTTGGAATATGAAGTAGTATAAGCACACAATTTTCCTGCTCAGATTAGGGGTCTTAGGGGCATATGATGCAGCCCAGCTGTAGCTGCCAAGGTAGCTCTAAGAATTAACAAGCAGGCTTTGCATCAGTGGACATGCCTGATAGAGTCTGCATTTGCCAAAGCAAAGTTTTTTATCAACTGGTTTAGCTTTGTTTCCTAAAGATAGGAGACTCAGAAAATCCATGAGGCTTAATTCAAAATTAGTCCTTTTACAGTATGGAGCAAGTACTAGCAACTTCAGCACTTAAATTTTGTGGCCTGAAATTTTGACATGTGCTAAGTGCTAAGACCATCCATTCTCCCTCAGAGGCTCTGTTGAGAACCACTGGATGATCACTGCCAGCCTGCTCCCCTGGGAGATCAAGCCATATATCAGCGGCCTCCTGACCACTGCTGCACCCACTGGCCAATTGTAGTCAAGCTGGGCAAAAGAAGAGAGAGCTCAAGTATTTTAAATGCTCCAGGAACAAATTGTTTCAGCACCTCCTTCAAGTGCAAGAGAGCTTTCTGCATCTGATGATGAATTATGTTTAATCACTTTAAAATTATTGGTTATTTTCACTTAGCCAATTGATTGTCATAGTGTTTTACAATGAATTTATCATTTTCTCCAAGAAAATTTCTGAATTTATCAATCAAATCTTCTGCATTTTTCCCTTTTGTTGGTTTGAAAGAGTGATTTACTCAGAAAAAAAAATCTAGTTTCTTTACTAAGAATGATAATCTAAATAATTCCTGGCTGATAGTTTTGTTTTGCTTTTTGAGACATATTTTTCTTGCACTTTTTGTTTCTGAAACCATATTTTAAAAAAAGCATTAGTAGCTCAGCTAGCATCGCAAACAGGTAAGAAAGCTGTAATTCCTCAGCAGCTGCCATCCGCCAGTTTCTGTTGTGTAGAAGCTTACATAACCCTCAAATCTAGCATGCAGAAACTGGAAGTAATACTTGTTTTAATATATGTAAGATGTTTTAAATAGCAAACTAAAACCCCCAAAGGCTATTATATATATTTAAGCACTTAGGAATAAATAAAAGTGTTTTTCTGAATGATCAGCTGACAAATTTTACATTGCTTTAGTTTTCAATAAATAGGGTTTAGAACATTGCCAGACAGCAGTGGAGAGCTATGCTGACTTCAAGAATGAAGGTAGAACAGAGGAAATATTCACATATTAGGTTAAAAAAATCACAGTTAAACCATCTGAAACTAATATGCACAAAGAATATTGAGGCTGCATGTTTTTTTTTCCCCTACTATGTGCAAGAAATAATAATTTATATTAAGTTATCTGCCATCTTAAAGTGATTGAGACTCATGTTTTCTGCATGGTTCAGTACTTTTAAAGTGGGCCAAGTAATTAGCTCTTATATAATAAACCATCTGCATGGATATAATTAAACATTATCTCAGTTGTATTTGATATTAAACCAGAAAAAAAATGTGGTTAAGTAGCATTTATCAAGCAAAAGAAGCCAAAATCTGCTGATATTCCATCTATAACATCCTGGTTAGTTGCTAAGCTTTTGAAGCGGTCTTGAATAGATTGTGGTGCTGCATAACTCATGTTGACATGGTAACGTGCATAGTAAGGAAAAAAACAGCTTTAATAACAGCTTCATTTTAATTCCCTCCCCTTTCCCTGTGCCCCCTCACTTTCTCAGGTAAATGCATCCTAAGAGACTCTGATTGTAACTCATAATTATTTGGCACAATCAAAATTGCGTTCTAGTCTTTTATTTTGTAGACAGTGGAATGGTAGCATGTCTATGAGATGAATCCCGAACAGCATTTTATAATGATCATGTTAAATTTAGTGCTGTTCTGAGAGAGATTATGTACGTTGGCTTGCTTAATGGGATACTAGCTATATGAGGGCTAATCTGGCAGTATTCTGCTAGAGGAAGCAGGCAGGAAATAAGAAAATTGCTCAATATAGCTACAATAACAAACATAAGCTGTTAAGAGTCAATGCCCAGAGCCCTGGGCTCTGAAGACTCCTGCTAAGTAGACAAGACCAGAAGGGCTGAAGCTTGAGAACACTGACTGGAAGGACAGCAGAGTGAAAAAGGATCCTGTAAGACAGAGGCATTAGCAAGCTTGCAAGAACAAAACTGAGACATAGTAAACACTTCCGGGATGTTTGGTTAAGACTGAGGCTTCATAGATGACCATAACAAAATGGCAGGGCTCCAGGTAAAATAAATACACCTTTAGATTGTTTTAAAATAATTCTCTCAAAAGGTTTTGTTCCTTCTGCAAAGTACTTTGCTTTTAATAAGGATGTCACATCTTTATATACTGCTTAATTATCTTTTTCTCCAGTGAGAGAGCACCACAGATTGGAGTGTGTTGTGGGATGTGTCTGGCACCTTGTATTGAGAGGAGGGAGGGAGGGAACTGCAGAGCCAGAATATCGTCTCAGGAACATGACAGTCACAGACCAGGAGAGCAGTCGGAGTGCTACACTTCATAAATGCATGAGGTAAGACGGAGCTAAAGAGGAGTGAGAGACAGGATCCAGTTACAGTCTTTGTTTCACTACGTGGCACTTGAGACAGGTGTACTGGAAACAGAGGCCCAAAGGTACATAAACTCATTCAAATTTGTTGGGTAAGTCAGTCATGGATGATAAATGGAGTACTTCAGTTCTGAGGCTGATTGAGGGATAGAACTGCTCAGAGTGACTGAAAAAAAGATTAGGCTGAAGCTTTCCCTGAAACTGTGGCACTGGTCACTCTTCAACTCCCAAAATAACTTGCCACTTAGAAAAGTGAGATGTTATCATCACACTAGACAGCAGTGTTATTGGAGTGAGAAATTAGTGTTTTAAGTTTTTCACCTTGCTTTACAAGGGAGCTTTGCTTTACAGTGGAAATACTGACATCACTGTGAAAGACCTCTGACAAAGGAATTCTAATCAGGGAATTAGAAATATTTGAAAAACAACCTCACATATGAAAGAACAGAAAATACTCTACAGTTTTCTGATAATTGTGTAATAAGATTGAACAGTGGTTGAAGCTAGCTTCCATGAAATGGGAAGTCTTCTGGGCCCACGCTAGCTCCACATCTCCACTTAACCTCTCATTTCTTTCACAAGGGCATTCCAAGGCAGCAAAAATCGCAGCCACATTCTAAACTCAGAATTTGGTTTTCTGTTGCTCAGATAATTCTAAATATAATGACCTTGACAAAATTAAACTGAGGAAACAAAAAAATAATTGTTTGAAGGTACTCCCCTCTGGGTCTAGTAGACTGTCCAAAAGGGAAGAAGGAAAAGAGATTTTAGTGTCAATACCTATCGCAATATCATCACTTAATTGTTAAGCTTAACAAATGCTGTTTCTCCACATGGACTTGCTTTACTGAAGCTTCACAAACTTAAACCATGCATGATTTACGCTTCTTTATTCTAAAGCTATAAAGAGATGTAATTCTGTAATGTCTATGTAAAACCATGCAAAACGGCCCTTCATAAATTTTCAAGGGTTTCGTTACACTAAACTTTCCTATACCAAAGCAAAATTAATTAGTTTTTCAAAACAGAGGACCCTGGATTCCACTTTCATGGCAAATTATGCTTCACTTTGTTACCATCTAAAAGTACATGGATTAAGTTGCTTAATACTATTTTCCTTCCTATTAACAATGGTTTGAACGTAATCTTAAGATTTGTGTTTGAGTTCTTTCCATTCTTTCAGGGTAATAATGGAAATAACCTCTTCTTTTTTTTTCATCAAAATTCATGTTTAAAGGTATATATGAATATATTTTATGTTGATTACACCTAAATTTTCCAACTGTAACCATATGCACAAGCAGAAAGCTGGCGATGCAAAACTGACAGCTACTCTGTTCTCTTCTAGGGCTCATTAATTTCCCACACAAACATAGTTACTCTATAGATAAAGATGACCCTATTTCTTATCAAAGGATTGAGCTGACATCCTCAGAGTTTTAAGAACTTCAGAAAGCATCTATCTTCCTCAGATCAGAACTTTTGCCTTACCTTCTCTGAGGAGTAATGCTAAACAGCATCTCCTAAAGATAGATAGTTTTTAATCATTCCAGATCATCTTCAGTTAGAAGTTTTAAAAGAACTGGCTTAAGAGTTTTCAATGTCATTAATGCACCTTGGGGCAATTCTAGCTTGGTGAAGTAGAACTGCAGGTATCTGGAACTATCTGGAAGTGCTGGGTATTAGGTAGATTTCAATTTTGTACTTAGGCATCTTAAGTCTGAGTCCTGTTTTAGGCATTTAAGTTCTCTGGAGGAAGGGGAGAAGACTGTCAGTTATGATTACTTGCCTTCTCCATTTGCTAGCTGTTTAGTTTACATAGGATATCTCAGAGAGATTCTCTAACTAACTCTTTTTCCTCTGTGTATACTACTTTGATTATCTGTGCAGTACTGAGACAACCAGTGATGACTGTGGGAACTTTTTATACTTTGATCTGATTTCATCTTGAACCATCTTGCCAGAAGAGTCAGAACTACTCTTACCATCTCATTGATAATGAAAACACTCCACTCTATAAGAGATGTAACTACTGCTTCCTATATATTTACCTTCATTTTTCTTTAGCAATAGGTATTTAGGATCAATAGCTGTGACCATTTTGTTCATCTTTCATCCTGATGAAACTTACAGCACAAACTTCAGGTGGCTAAACATACCTGAATTAGCATCAACAGAGACTTTAGCAAAGAGTGCTTTTCCAGACATGCATTTTTAATAATTTAGGGATAAAATTATTTGCTCCTCAGCATCTTAAAATAATACTTACTATTCATCTGTGCACTAATAGGATTAGACACTCAGGATGAAATCTTTCATATTATCACGATAATTTGGAGGTTGAATCTCCTTTAAATTAATGAGAATTGAATATTCAATCTCAACCGTAATGTAGATAAATCTTCAACTAAATATCATAAAATCAGTCCTACCCAGTGGTGTGTTTAGCCCTATGGAGGTCAAGTGGAAGGACCACCAGGGAAGAAGCCTTTTCAGACCACATAAGCAGTAGGCCAGGATCCCTCCATAATGCACAACCTGTGTGAGGAGAGAGGTGATAGTCTAGTTAAAGCAACAGCCTGTGCATTACATCCCTAACCTGGGAACAAACTGCAGGTGAGAGGATGACATGCAAAGCCTCACTCAGACAGAAATGACATATGCTACCCCAAAGACCTGATTCTAGTCATCACAGGAAGGCATGGAAGCCAGCAGACACCCTTTGCCTACCTCATGTGGCCAGTATATCATGAAAAAGGCATCTAGAAGAGGGGGAAACTTCTCCACAAAGGGAGAATTTGTGACACCTCCCCCAATCACCAACATCTTCCCATAACATTTCTTTTCTTTTATTGACCTGAGATTTCCCCCTGTTCTTATCTTTCTGCTGCCCTCACACATGCTTTAGTGGTTTGGGACACTCTGGCTCATTACTTTCCTGATAATGAGCTAAGATCTCTCTCTCCCTCCCCTCGCAAAATCCTGCCTCAGCTACTGTGATGTTCTAAACCTCTTCTGATTGACAAGACCCCCATGGCAGAAAAGCTATTTGGAGATTTACTCCAGAAGTGGCACTCGTTAGCACAGAATTTCACTCTCCAAATCCTTTTGGCAAGCAGACCCTTTTTAAAAACAAATTTGTAAAACGTGTCCCACCCCTAGCCTCACTAAATTATTTTTAAAACACTGGTAAATGAATCTACCACACATGCTGTTCTGAAGTAGTTCAAAAAACTGTGTACAATCTGTGCATTTATATTCATAAAACATTCACGCTTCCCTTCGTAATGAAATAGACAGTTGGTCCCCAAATCCTCAGCTTAGAGCATGTCAGTACTATTGAGACTTGGGCTGAGGTTATTGGGAATATACATATTCAAAATTATTTAAAATGCTTCTGCCAAAGGTTAGCAGTCAGCAAAGAATATCAATGTAATTAGTTTGAACAAAGGACTGCTCAGATCCTGCACTTCAGAATTGCTCCAATTCAGCTTCTTGACAACCTAGAAAGGAGAAAGATTAGAGTAACACTTTACTCAGATATATGTATTGCTACAATACATGATGACAGAGAATATTTTGGAGATGGATGGAGTTGTTTCACAGGTAGGATTTAGCCTGCCGGCTGCACAGTCAATTTCTAATTGGTAATCCTAAATGACAGGGTTTTAGGTTCAGGTTGTTAACTAATAGTAAATCAAATGGGGCAAGCAGCTCTTTAAACAAGCACTTACAACATCTGAAAGAAAAAAAAAATTGGAGACATTAAGTCTGACAAACCATGCTGGAGGTCTTATGTGGACAAGACTAAAATATCCACGGAATATCAAAAAGTGAACGACCACAGTTTTCCAAAACAAAAAGTGATTTTACGTCCAGCTCAGGTCCCCTTTATAGTGGGCCCTCATCCCAGTAGACAGGTATATAAAAATAACTTTAAAAATGCTTGTCCAGTCATCAGCATGTAACTAGATCTGTTGTATGCAAACAGAATTCAGTCCTGACCAATATGTTTTTGAAAGGATGAATTTCTTGAAGAAATCAGTTATAGACAGAATAAAAGAGATTAAAAAGAGCCTTAAAATGTGAATGACTATTGAGGGGAGGTAATTTTTTCTTCCGGAATCAAAAATCCAGTTGTGCAGTTAGGACAGTTAGTCTTTGGTTAAAAATATCCCCATTAAAAATACAGAGGGAGAGAAAATATAGTAAAAACTTTATTATATTTCTCATTATTTTAAGTCTGGACAAATAAAATACACACAACTGATATTTGAGAAATCATCAGTGAGAAATTTTACAGCCAGAAATACTAAGGAATTTAGTATTAAAATGGAATTTAAAAAGAAGTGCTGGGGACAAAATAAATCTTGGCAAAGTTGCAAGTCTTAGAAGCAAAAAGTTGAAATTGTCAATAACAATGCAAAAAAGACAGACGTATTCAATGAGTACTTTTGCATAATGCAGTCACATTGTACTGATGAATGCTGTGCTTTTTTCCAAAATAATATGTAAATAATTAAAAAAAATACACAAGTAATTTAACATAATCTAAAAAGAATTTATTCCTGGGCTTTCTGAGCAATTAATGTTGCTATCTAAGAAACCAAAGAATATTGAGGAAGTATTAAAAATTCAGATAAAGTCATTGTTATGCTAGTATTTAGACAACATAAAGAAGATGACCTTGACTATTTCATTCTAGGTACTATGGAATCAGTAGCAGGTAAAACAATTTAAGTCCTACTATGTGATGTAATCAATACAGAAGACAATTAGCGCCAATGAGCATTTCAAATTCAGTAGCTTTCTGGATAGGATTGCCGAATATGATTGAAAAAGGTGACTGCATCGACATATGCTCCTGTAAAGCAACCAACACACAGCAGTACATCAATCTAATTAAGTGATTAGTGTTATACAAAATCAGTGTAACACATAATAATTAATTAAAAACAGACTAACTGATAGATCTCCAAAAGTAACTGTAAACAGCTAATCATTATCCCTTGGGTGATTCTCGAAGAAACCATAGAGTTCCGTTCCTTTTCATTTGCGAGTGTTTCCCAATGTATTTCTGGTGTCTGTGTAGGACGATGCTGCCCCACACCGCGGCCTCTGTGGTGCCCTTTGCACACCCAGCTAGCTGGTGCAGCTTCAGTTGCTGTGACGGCTGCTGAGAGCCGGCACAAGCTGCTGGCGGAAACGGGCATACGTGACAACGCTCGCACCAACTCCCTGGGCCAGGTTTGGCACCCTGAGAGCTGACTGCTTCTCTGACACGAAGTGGAACGAGCTCTGAAAACACCCTCAGCACTTGACCTTGGGGGTCAAGCCCTCACATTTTGGAAAATGCATTCCTGTGCTCCTACATAAGTTTATCAGGGATCTGAAGGAATATTTAACAGCGTTAATGGTAAAATTTGGAGATGGCGTAAAATGCATAGAGCACTAAATAATAGAAAGACAAAGCAGGTTTTCTATGGGGAGACTGACATCCTTTAGTAAGCCAGGGTTATGTGAACATGCTTTTTGAGACAGCTGAATGCAGGGTCATTCAGCAGGAACAGAGAATGTAGGTCACGTTTAGAAGACTGGAGACAGTGTCCTGGAAAGCAGTGACTCTGAAAAGGATTTACAGCTCATCGTGGCTAGCCAACCAAAGGGAAGCTCCCAGAATGATCTTCCAAAGCAGTTGGTGCAACCTTTAGCATTGGGTGGTGATGTAACTGTATCCAATTCTCCTGCACACATTTCTAAAAGGTGCTTAAAAATTAGAAATGTTCTGAAAAGCTCTCCTGGAATACTGTTAGATCTGAAAAACCTGATTAACAGTGACAAAGATGTTAAGCCCAAGTTACTTAGGTCATCCAAAGGAAGGTTAAATGACTATATCATGAAGCATGTATTATTATGGAGGGCACTGGAAACACATAAAGTTCCAAAATCCATGCAAGAAAGAAAGACAAATTCATATGAGAAAAAACAATGGAGTTCTTTTAACAGGAAGGCTATATATCTGTTGAAACAATTTACACAAATTTTGTTTCCATTTAGAATTGCATTGTGTTACTTTAGGCTATGGACAAACACATAAAAAAAGTAAAGGGGAACGTTCTTTTAAAGTGCTTTAGAAAGAAAAAGATGACAAATGTGCCTGAAGAAGGCAAACATTTCATACTACATCGTGTTGTACCTTCATGTTAAACACAATGCTGTGAATAGAAAAATAAACATATTTTAAAAGATTCTTGTCTATTAGGTTTATGCTTTATTACTGATTTATATTGTATTGTTGCCTTTTTATCTTTGTTTCCTTTGTGCTTGTCTTTCTATTTTAAAGTGTAACCTAATAAGAGTGAGGATCCTATCTTGAACATCTGCAAAGTATTTTGCACACTTAGGCTGGACATAAATAATACATGTCAGAGAAATGTAAACACCAACGGGAGAAATAAATTATGTACGTGAACACAGGGCACTATAGCCAGAAGTAATGAGCTTAAACATAAGAAATTTTCCATTAACCCGATTGTCAGAAAAAACCTCCACATAATTGGAGGAACTCGACTTCCACGAGAAGTCTCCTTTGGGAAGCAGTAGAAGCCCCATTACCTGAGACATTTAAAATGAACTGGGCTAAACAGCACTGAAGAATGTTAAAGAACAATCCTACTTTGTCAGAGAATGGGCCTAGAGACCATGGTAGTCTTTTCTAGCAGTAATCTTTGAGATCTCTTGTTTTTTCATATCAAAGTATAATAATTTAAGACTGTCATGAACATTTAATTTCATTGTTAAGCTACCTCAGAAGCAGTTTAAAAAACCAGAATTTTAATGCAAGGTTATCAGAATTTTTAAAAATTATTTTTGATTCTCCAACCAAGTATAATAATAATTACCACTATCACCATATCTGTTATACCTAAACACAGATTAGAGATTTTCAAAACTAATAGACTAAAAAGGAAGATAACTGGTGAAATAATGTGGTGGTGCTCAATTTTTAGGAACTTGCATCTGAAAAATGACAGTCCATAGTTAAGTGCCTAAGCTCAACATTGAATATATGGAGAGAATTAAGTGCCTCAGAATGAGATCCACAAAAACTAAGCAAGCTGTTAAAAAAGAGTTGAGGACAGAGTTGTACATTAACTTCTGAATCTTTCTGGTGCTCAAGTATTTTAATGCTATTACTTCTTCAAGCAGAGATTCTCCTGAAGGTCCTAGGCGGTCATTTTTCTTTCAAAAACTAACGAAACAGGAAGTCTAGCTAGAATACTCCTGTCTCTGCTTTATGCAATAGTTTCATGATTAAAGAACTCCTCCAGGATGTTGAAGACAAAGCAACAATTAATTTTTCTCCTTCAGGGAATCTTCTGTCTCCTAAGAGCCTGTCTGTGGACTATCCTAGGGGTATAGGGAAGAAGGAGAGTGCTCCATCCCCTTCTTTCAAGCCTCTTTCAGTTTTTGTAGAACGAAGGCTTCATTTGCCCAAAGGGACAGATTAAGCAGGAGCCCCTTTACTGGCAGAAGGCACCCTGGGCTTAACTCCCCACTCCATTGCTTGTTTTGGGGTTTATGGATGTAAAATATATGAACGGTCTGCAATACAGGAACACAAAGCCATCTTTTGTCTTCTCAAGTGAGTGCCCTAACCACTAGGTTACAGAAGAATTCCCTCTCTCTGATCTAATGCATTTTTAATTCTTCCAGAGTACAGAACAGTTTCAGCAGAAGGGACAGAAAGTGTTTGCTTTGTTTCCTTCCATGTCCCCCTGGACTGCGCACTAGGATGTTTACCTGACAAGTAAAAGATAGGAGTTAAAATCCTTGTTGCACAGAGGAAAGCAAACCAGGTCCTCCACCTCGGGAATGCTTCAATCAGTGAGATTTTTATATTAAAGAGGAGAATTACCAAGTGTTTGAGGAGAAAATAGCAGCCATACCTAATTTTTGTGTGCAGGCTGACTCAGCAGACACGCACTGAGGCCTGAGGGGCTCAAGCATGAGCAGAGTTAGTTAGTCTGATCAAGTCCAAGACGCTTTAGGCCAAACGCATCTTCTGGGAAATTTAAGCATAAAAACTGCAGCATCTATGGAGGTTAGTCACCTCCAAGGTCAGCCAGCCACCGCAGGCCATGAGGATGCCTGCTGACCTTAGTACCTAAATCCACGGCAATGCCACCTTCAGTGCTGAAGCCCCATCACAGGGCACCAGCGGGGTCTCAGCGCTTGGGGGGTCAGGCAAGACTCGTGGGAATACCGAGCGACACGCGTGGGACCCACACTTGTAACAGGTGCTCGGGCCTCGGGCCGCGGCCTCTCCGGGCCCAGTGCGTTTCCCCGCCGGCTCCCCGGGGCAGCAAGGGAGGCGGAGAAGGTGGCGGCAGGCGGCGACCGGAATCGCCTCACGGGGCCCATTAGGGGCGACCGGCCGCCCCGGCGAGGGCCTCTCCTCCGCCCGCTGCCCCGGGCTGCCCTCAGGCTCCCGCGGCCGTGGCGGGCGCTGCCGCAGGCGGCTCGGACGCTGCTCTGCAGCGCGGAGGGCCGGGCGGGCGCGCCGGGGAGACGGAGACGGACGGGCCGCGGGAAAGGGGGCGGCGGCGGCGCCGCCCTCTGGAGGGAGAGCCCGCGAGAGGCTGGTGTGAAGAGCCGCATCTCAATGAGGGTTGGGCTAATGCAAATCACTGCAACCGGCAGCAGCAGAAGAAAGGCGAAGCAGCTGCAGCCCGGGCTCCCCAGCAGCGCTGTCCAGCCGGGGGAGGCGTAACAAAGGCATCCGAGCCGCTTTCTGCGGCAACTATTGCGATTAAAGTCGGGTGGTCGCCGGGGGGGGGGAGCCGCTGCTTTTCAGCCGCTTCCCATTTCGAGCCGCCGCCTTCCCTCCGCGCCCAGCCGGCGGATCTGCGGGGAAAGGTGCTCGCGAGGCTCCGCAGAGCAGGTAAGCGCGGGGGTCCGGCCGCCCCCTGCTCCGCGGGGCGGCGGCGCGCGGGGCCGCTGTGGCGGCCGTTGGGGCGTGGCCGTTGGGCGCCCGCCGCGGCGCGGTGCACCTGTGCCCATTGTGTGGGGCGGCGGCGGCCTCGCGGGAGAGGCGGCTCCGCGGCGGGCTGCGAGCGCCCGGGGCGCCGGCACCCGCCGCCGCTCCCCGCAGCGGCCTCGGAAATAGCAGCAGGCTGTCGGCGGCGGCTGCTTGCGGCTGGGTGTCTCGCCTTGGATGCGGAGGGCTGCTGTGCGTGCCCGGCTCTGCCCCGGTGCGGCCAGCTGCCAACGCAGCGCGTTTTTGTCAGCGCGCGGCTCGCGTCGCGCCATCGGGCTGTGGCAGAGCCCGAGCGCTCGGTGTCACGTAAGAGGCTTCAGCAGCCCCCTTGTATTTCAGACACGTTTCCCCTACCCAGCAAAATAAACCCTTGTTTTAAGCCGCTGTCGCCTGTATTCGTGCCTTTTTTCCTCCCCCAGTGCCTTAGTCTGTTTCGTAGTCTGTGAATGGTCTTAAATTGGGTCTCAGTCATATCACGGCAGGTATTTTGGCTTAGCGTGGATGATTGTTTTATGTAATCGCTCACCCACACCTGCATTATAAATAACCCCTTAACAGATGTACAGGCTGTGAGTTACTGGGCATGGTGGTTTTCCAGGGGTGTGTCGTGTTATTTTATTTATATATTTTTACACACACATTTATAGAGAAACATCTGATGGGATCAAATTATTTAGAATTTCTTTGTCTGCTCTGACCTTGTGGTGTGAACTCTGTAAAAGGCAGGGCTGCGTTGTTCAAGGGGCTCTATTTCTGTTTTAAAGAGCTTCAGTGGGAATTATAGCCATTATTGATTAAAGCGTAAGTGAGTGGAAGAAAGGGCAGTGACTCACGCTGCTTTCCCCCCCCACCCCATAATCTGGAATTATTTGAGCTGAAAGACTACTGAAAAGTGTGTCTTCATATAAACTTGTTTTTTCTTTTCTTTCTTTCTTTCTTTTTTTTTTTTTTCTTCTGTGTTTGAGATTATTTGAGCAAATGAAACAGCAGATCTAGGAACAACCCATTTTTCGTGTCGCGGGCGTTGCTTCCGAGGTATAGTCTTTGAATTGTGAGTTCTCCTGGGATGGTTTAAAGCTGAATGAATGGTTCTTATTGGAATTAAAAATGAAGCCAAACACTTACAAATAAATATTTTATACAGAAACAGTGGTATAATATTTGTCCTAAGTGTGGCCATTAAGTAATATTTTCTATTTAACCCCCAGAGAAATGTCACTGAAATGCCAGAGCAAATTTCCTTGTTTTTCTAACCAGTGGTGTGTGTGAGTGCACTGATGTAGAACGATGTAGATGATAATCTATTTTTTCCTACATACAAGGCAGTAAATGTTAACTAGGTAGCTTTAAAGCCAGGTATTTACAAATATAAATCTTGCATATATACATAAGCACATGATCCTATAGACCTGTGTAACAGAATAAGCTGTGAGCTGTAACCAAGCCAGGGTAAATGTCTTCCCTGCAAGAGCAGGGCCTTGGTGGGTTAGCTTTAGGCACTTGCTTCAGCTAAGTGCGTGAACAGCTCTAAGAATTTGTTGAGCACATCCCCTACAGCTTTGCACCATCAGGGTCCAACTGTGTAATCACTGTTTTAATACAAACTTGTATAAGCTCAGGAGTATCAAGCCTTTTATTTTTTTTATTTTTATTTTTATTTTTTTTATTTCTTCCTATTGCTTTACAGCTGGTCTGTGGGTTTGTTTTTTTTTAATGGTCACCTAATTACTAGTGGTTGAAAAAAGCTTGTGCTTGCTATTTTTTTCCTTTTCATTGGAAATCAATGAGAGAGACCACTTCTAAATTAGGTTTGTGTATCTGTGCTATAAATAAACTTACTGTGCTTTGCTATTCTGCAGATAACTGTAGATGTAGGTGGCTCTTAAGCTAAAGAAATGTGCTTTGAACCTAATGATCTTTTGATTTTTTTTTTGAATCATTTTTGTTCATTTTATTTATGAAGATTATCATCCCATTTGTGGTAGTTAATCTTGTGCTGGTCATAAAAAGGAAAACGAGTATATACTTCCTTAGTTTCATTTCAGAAAATATAAGCTTCCATTTTTGTGAACTATATTGAACACTCAGGATCATTTTGGTCAGAATTCGTCTTACTGAAGTGTCTTTGCTGCTGTCAAACATGGAAGACATAAATTGCTAATTTGCCTGCTGACACTGAATTTAGCAATCCTTCAGTGATAGTTTTCCTGATGAAAGAATCTGTCAGCATTGATCAATCTGAATATTAGGCCTGGGATATTAATAATACATGTGGTAATTTTATAAAGCATTAAAGTAGCTTGCTCACTGAGTAATACTAGTATCATGACTCCCTTTAATTTTTTTTTTTTGGTCTCTGTTATTTATTCCGTGACATCTGAGCACCTCTGTTGGTTTAGAGTGTGCAAAGTATTTGCACAAGGACAGCTGAAGTAATTTATTTCAAAGCTTAGGCTGTAGGGAAACCAATGATTGGAATAAGCAAGGGCTTTTTAGTAGTGGAATTGACCCACTAAGTCAGCTTACTGGTAGTGACAGTCCTGATTCTCTTCACCAACCTGCAACATCTTTCTTCCAAAAGTTCTTAATTGCTTACTGGTTGGCAACAAGTATTGCCCTCTGGGATGGTAACTTCTGCGATCACAGCAGGAGCAAACAGTTTAGTTGGGGCAAACAGTTTAGAATGCCAACTGGTTATGTCACTTCTAATAGGATTCAAATATCATCTGAATGTAGGATGAGAAAAAGCAGAAAGCTGATGTTTGCTTTTTTTTTTTTTCTAGTAGTTCAACTTTGTTTTGGAGGTCTTACTGTATTTGAATGGACACTTCTTTTATGTTTGCATATTGCTAAGCAGTTGGTTTCACGAGTGGTATCTCTATGGTGTATAAAACCCTAACTTCTTATAAACTAGGCTTTACAGCATGACAGAGCTATAAAATGAACATGTGAATGTAATATGTCTTCATTCAAGCTTTTTTCTGAACTTGGAAAGAAGTCTTCTGTGTGTGCCCTGTATATAATATGAAGTCTCAAAATGAGCTCTCTTAAAATGTGTAAATTCTTAAACTTTTTCTCTTCTCTTGTGCATCCCTTAGATTGAACTTCAAGATGTCCTTTGGGAGAGATATGGAGCTGGAGCATTTTGATGAGCGTGATAAAGCGCAGCGGTATGGCAGAGGGTCCCGGGTAAATGGTTTGCCTAGCCCTACCCACAGTGCCCACTGCAGCTTTTACCGAACCCGTACTCTACAGACCCTCAGTTCTGAGAAAAAAGCTAAGAAAGTTCGTTTCTATCGTAATGGAGACCGGTATTTCAAAGGAATTGTGTATGCCATCTCCCCTGACCGGTTTAGATCCTTTGAGGCTCTGCTGGCTGATCTGACCCGAACTCTGTCTGACAATGTGAATCTGCCCCAGGGGGTGAGAACAATCTACACAATTGATGGCTCCAAGAAGATTTCCTCCTTGGACCAGCTAGTAGAAGGTCAGCAATAAGATTTGGAGGTGTAAAGTTGTATTTGAATCAATGTTTGTTAAGTTTCTTTAAGTCTTTCACAAATGAGTAATAGTATTCTTATTATTGATAGAGAAAAGAATTTCCAATGGTATAACTTGAATTGCAAGTATTTTAAATTGTGCTGTGAAATATTCTTGCCTTTCCTTACTTCTCTCTTTTTGAAAGTGTCTTGAGTGTTCCCTTTCTGTTAACCTAGTGGTGATAGTCCTAGGTCTTGAAGACCTCATTTGCTGCTTATTCTGAACTTGTGTGTTTGAAATGCCAGCGAGGGTCTAGTCAGTTATACTTGACAAGGTCCATGGTGCCTGTTTTCTTAGGTCTCATCAGCAGGTATCTTCACCTCTACATGAAAGTCAGTTCTGATGGATTTCCCCCCCCCCCCCTTTAAAAAGCCTGTCTCTTTCAAGTGAAGAACTCAAACTCTTCCATACAAGTAATTAAGCCAAGTAATACAAGCCCTACGTAAGGTACTCTCCACTCATGCAGTGGAATAAACATAGGCAACCTCTTAGAGTACTGTTGTATCTTTGGCTCTGCAGGGGCAGATGGTTTGAATAGATTCAACTTTTTTCTCTCCTGTAGTGTTTTTCCTTTTCCTCTTCCCTGGTCCAGTGGCATCCTTACATTACTCTCACGTAAGACTCCTGTACCTGCAACATAAAGCATTAACAGTTACTCCAGCATAAAGTGCTCCTGGCTTGTAGTTGGCTTCACATACTATCTGTAGGCAACATCTCAGTATAAAACATCAGAACATGTAAGGCCTGAAAGCATTAATTAGTACATGACTATAACCAAAGTTGTTTTTGTCTGTGAAGTTTAAAGGCATAGCTTTGGCTCTGTAGAAAGGAAGTAAAGCCTGAACAACTTTGGTTTTGGTCTCTCTCCCCTCTTACCCCTGGCCCCACGTGCCATGGGCAACCCTGTAGACTAGGGCATGGGCCTGTTAATGCTTATGAAAGTAATCTGATAAAGGGTGTCATCTCTCTGTGGCTATAGCTGCAGGAGAGCCCATTTAGATTTGTAACAGAGGTTGTAATTTCTTCAGGATTTTCATTTTTAGCACTAGGTGAAAGAATTTTCAGTATATTATGAGAGAGGATCAGAAGCTGAGTAAGTTGGGGGGAGAGAAGAAGTTGTTAATGTTGATTGAATAAGGTTCTGGAAAGAGAAGCCAATCTTGGCATAGCAGATATTCAGCTACCACCAAGTTGTTTCCTGTAGATTTCATAGTAGAGGACAGCTTTTTAAGGAGAAGTTTTGAAAAGAGAATATTCTTGATGATCCTCCCTGCCTTAAAAAACAGAATACAGAACAGCATGAGGATGTTCAAAGAGAAAATTGGAGTGGTGGGATTGCCCATGTGAGTAAGGGTTTTCAGGGTTGGGACCAGAGTTTTAGTGAAACAAAGGAAACTGATATTAAGATCAATGTCTTGAATTCCAGGGCCAGCTTAGAACTGTATTTTTCAGGGCAGTATTTAATTGGTGGAGAAAATCAATTTCTGTAAGGGTAGACCAATATTAATCAACATCTCTTTAAAAACAGCATTTGTATACTTTCTTCTCATTAGCTGTATAAATAATTGTGCTTATTTGATTGGTATGCTCACCAAGAAGCATGTATCATTGATATTAATGTTGATTTGCAGTCTTTTGCTGCCAGCCAAAACCAGCTGTTGGGGGAGGGGGGAACAAACTGAATGCAGAGGATGAAATAAATTCTGTTACCTGATAAGCCTGGTTTATTTTGTCCTCCTAGAGAATAATAATATTGCAGTTATGAATCAGTCAGTCAAAATGAGTGTCAGTACCAAGGCATAAGCTTAATTTTAAAAGAAGGGCTCTGGAGTTTCTTTTATTTCTGTGAGACTTTCTTCCTTATCCTTCTAATGAACATACCTGCTTGTCCTGTGTATGCTTCAAGTTGGTGGTGATGGTTTTTACATAAGCCCTTTCCACTTTTTACTATACAAATTTAATAGAGCTTGGATGGTCTGGTACAGCATTAATTAGCTTGCAGCTCTGCTTTATGTTTAAATAGCTGGAAAATCACAATTTTTGCCTCTCACCAAATGACAGTTTTGCTCGAACTATTGGAATATAAAGCATTGCTTTGTTCATAGTGAGACTGTTCCCTTGCCGTATGAGTTAACTTCATGAGACTGTTATGAATTTGGATAATAGTCTTTTTTCATAGATGCTAAGTTAGTGATTTCGTTGTCAGGTAAATGCAATAAGGCCTTTATTTGATGATGCATATTTCCTCTTATGTCTACGACAAAGTCGCTCTACTCCTGCCATCCCATGCTGGTGAATAAAGACAGAGAAGCAACTAGTTCTTGAGGAAAACATAGCCACTGCTTTTCATCTAAGAGCTAAATACATAGACCTGCATGAAAGTAGTACCAGAAGAACAAAAGCTGTAAAGGAGCTATTTTCCGTCAGTAACATTTAGTTCTGCCCTGCATACAGTTCAGAGCTGGCATGTGTGTGTGCTTGTGCTGCTGGTTATTTTGAAGTCTGTGAGCACATCTTCCTTTTACTTGAAACTAAGGGCTTCCCTGTATGTTCTCAAAGACTTGGGACATGTGGGATTTCTTGGGCTTTGATAACACAGGGTATGCACTGTTGTAAAAAGTTTCACGCACTCAGTAACTTCCTTTCTCCTTTCACCTTAGCTGAAGAAAGAATGTAGTGGATTCAGATTACCTTTGTCAGACTGATGCTCAGGACCCTTTTACCATTAGAGAGTGGCTTCCAAATGTGAAATGCCTTTTTCTCTTGGTTTAACATGTAATCAAAGCTTCTGAGAACAATGAAGAGGAAGCTGCTCTTAAGACTAAATTGTCTAGTTGTAAATAAGGTCTCAGAAAAGGAGACTAATTCCATTTGCTTTTCCAAGGACTAGTGTAACATCTTCAAAACAAAGTCAAAGGTGGATTGATGGTTCTTATCCCAAGAACATTTAGCACTAACAAGAACAATAATAAATTGAAGTGAGCAGGATAACTCTAAAATAAAGGGTATTATTTACAGTTGTTATTCTTGGGGTCCTGCTTCATGAAACAAAGACCGCAGAATCAATCCATAGCCAGAGCTGCATCCCTTTCTCATTAATTTTTATTATAATATTACCTCAGTCTTGGGTATGAACCAGAATCAATTGTTTTAGGTTTCCACAATACCTACCACAAAAGATGAACCCTGCTGTAGAGAACTTGCAATCAAAGAGAAATCAAAAAACCCCCACACCACAAGATGGGCAAAGGAGTACTAGGAAACAGTATTGTCACATGTCAATATTGGGTGCACTGCCAAACTATTACAAAGATTTGCATGCATGCACTCGCACTGTGTAGGCTTAGTGGTAAAAATAGTTTTAAGGAATGATCTGAAGAAGAAAAACACATGTCTCCAGGGAATTATCTCAAAGTTCTAATCCTAATTGAAGGATCTGTCTGAAAAAGCACAAATGTACTAGTTAGAAAATCTGGTAATGGCTATAACTGCTAGTAACTCTGTGGAGACAGGAATCTCACACCAAAGGAGGTGATGGACCCCATGAAGCTAGACCAAAGAGCCTTCCAAGCAGAGGCAGTGCAGTTTGTGTTTGATGCAGCAGGAAAGCTGCCTGCCAGTGGAGGATTCGGAAGCAGGGTCTCCTGGCTAAAGTGGTGGGCTATGGCAGTTCCCAATGTATGTGTGCGGGGGTCTTGCTACTCCCATTGTCACCTCATTCCTCTTACCTCTGCCTTCCCCTCTCCTTCTTGTTCTTGCTGCTGCCAGCTCTGCCATTGCTCCAGCAGTGGTGGCGAAGAGCCCAACCTCATTAGCCCATGGGAACTGATTGACCTGGTCTCTGATGTGCTCTATAGCTAATGCTCTTCTGAATCTTGCTGACCTCGGCAGTTAGGAACTGATGGGCTGGAAAGATACATAAGCATATGTAATGCACTATCAAAATAATAATAGTGAAGTGTCTGTTTAAATGTTAGTAGAGCTGGATCTATGTGGACATCTGTTTATAGGACTGAATTTACACTGGGTATTTAGTGTGGCCTTTATCCAGGTCTCTCAAAGTTAGTGAAGTTTGCACTGGATCTTGTGACAGAAATGTCTGCAATTCTTATATTGTTTAATAAACAAACAGCTGAATAATCCTCTTGCATAAAATGGTTGAGGACTGTTAGACTTTCTGGCACTGCTTGATTGTTTGATGAATTTGAGAAGATTCACCCATTAGCCAGATTATATGCAGTGTGTCTTCCTAAACAATTTTTTTGGAAGGTCTCATGATTTTTTTTTGTTCTAGGTATTTTCCAGTGATATTTTTGTGCAAGTACAAAGCCTATCTTGCTTGTACCAAGAGTGAGGAAATTTTTTACTTGAGGCTCGTGGTGGTGCATTTTTTTTTTCTTGCTTGTGTTTGGAAGAGGGGGAAAACTTTTTTTTTTCAGTCTGACCTGAGCAGAAAGAACAATGTGCCATCTATAAATCAAAATACAAGAAAGTCCTTTTGAAAATATGAGATTTGATTTATTCCAAATTCTAGAAGTTTCGTGGCGCATCCGATTGCTAGGTGAAATTGGGTAGGGTAGGTTTATTTCCTGAAGATGCTTCATCTCCTTGCATTTTTCCAGACACTGCAAAAAGACAAGGCACCAGTAATATAGTTTAACTAGGTTATTGCTCTATTAAGCGACACATTTGGGAACTATCAGGTAATAACTTATTTGGTTCAGGTCATCTTCCTTCTGCAGTCTGCTCTGCATAGTGGGGGACTGTCAGAGTTCTATGTCCTTTCCCCTCAGGGCGTTGTTCCTTTGCCTTTTGCTTGTGTGAAATGGAAAGGGTGGAAGTGAGGAAGGATATGTATAGCTGTTGCACTGGGTGATAGGGGTGTCAGTCCCCTTTCCTGCTCTCTTAGTCTGTTTTTTGTTCTATTCATTGCGAAAATGGACTGCAATGAATGATTGTTGCATTGAGCAGCCTCAGCAGGAGGCACAAAGTGTGCTTACTGCTATTCTTCTACCTCTGGTGGGCTTGGGGATTAACCGTTTCTTCCAAGTAGATGTCCTCAAATGAGAAACCAACACTATTTTAAACAACGAAGTAGCAGTCATGCTGTCCGACAGGAATGGTTGTTGCTTCCTTGCTTACATAATTCAAAGAGCTTCTCTATTCCTTCTCCAGGGTTTTCTACCTGCTAAGGCCTTCTTCGTGAGGCCATTTTGGGTTAGGTTGCCTTCAGCCTGGAAGAACAATCTGAATAATCTCTTTTAAGAGGTAGTGGCTAGGACATTCTAGTAATGAGAATATTAGCAAGCTGAAGAATACAAATAAGCTGTTAATGTCAATACACCAGAGAGAGGGAGTCAAACGTTCATGTCGGGAAAGCTTCAGTATTTTCAGGCAATGATTCAGTGTCTCCTTAGCACCCACTCCGCATACAGATTTTCTTTTTTGGTTATATTTTTAACATGAGGCATGTTATGACATTCTGTTGTGACCCAGGAGAACTATCCTCTGGTGTTAAATGGCTCCAGTGGTTTAGCTGCATTAAATTTTGACAGAAGTATACCTGCAAGTAGTAGGCTTTATTTTATCTTTTATTTTTAGCACAAATGAGTCCTTTTACAGGGTTGGCTTTCTGATTAGCCTTTGAATACAAAGATTTACTTTGTTTGCTACATTCTAGATTTTTCTTAAGTGTTGAGCACTCATACAACTTAAATTGTGAGATTACTGGTTCAAAAATGGAAAACGGGCACCGTGTATCCTTTTTCTGAATGGATAAAGTTGGGTGTGTTTAATTTATACTGTTGCTGGGAGAAGGTGAGGAGGAAGGGGGGCTGTCAGGGAAGAGGTACTTTCTAGTGTTTACTAAGGCTTTTTTCCTAGGTAGGTTTCAGATGTTCCAAAGCAGCTGGATGTCCTCCCCGCCCCTTTTTTAAATTCTAATTGTTATTGATACTGTAATCAAGAGTCAAGATTTCATTAGTGACAGATGACTGCACTGTGAAGTGCTCACTCCCGTCTCTTGGGGGACTGCAGTCTAGTAGATATTTTAAGTAGGCTGTCCCTACTATAGTTCTGCTTAAGGTCCCTTCTCCATGTATGTGTTTTCTTAAAAATCTAATGTTTGAAGATTGCTATTTCCTGTACAGGTTAACTTCCTCCTCCTCCTGTTGGTTAGTCAAAGCCTGTGTTTGGGGACTGTATTATGTGCCTAGGCCTGACCCAGATTAAGAGTTGACTGTGCTCAGGTTCAGACACCTCTCAGAGGTGTGTTTCTCTGTTGCTCTGGAGCTGGGGGAAACTAACTTATTGCTGGTGTTGGCTGTCAGCAAATTACAGCTTCTGTCTCCCCTCAGGTACAAATTACTGTGGTGAGGCTATCGTCCACAAGACAATGGTTGACAAAGGTTACCAAAAAAAAAAAAAAGTGTTAGAGCTGTACTTGATAGTTTTAGTCTTGTTCTGATTGCAGTGAGCCTGTTTGATTCCAGGCCCTGATTCAGGAGCTTCCTCATTTTAGTCTGAGACTAAAGGACTACAGACCTCCCTGCCTCCTCCTCAGAGCAGCTGGGAGTGACTCTTCAGGAAGCAGTAGTTAAGCCCACTGTAAAACTTCTTTGCAGTCTTCTTCCCTTTCTTAAGGTAACTGTGAAAAAGAAGTGAGGATGAAAATCAAAGTGAATGCTTTTTATTCTTTCCATTGAGATTTCCTCCTTACACAAACACTACAAGAACTAAAGGATTAGACCAGACACTGAAATTTCTGGCTGCTGTCAATGTGAGGCTTGGGCCTTAAGTTCAGGAAACTTGAACTTAGGTGTTTCTAGTATTAGGAGTACTTAAACTTTGAATATCACCATAAAACAGAGTTTACTGATCGTAGAGGAGGTAAGATATCTTTAGGGTATTGAGCTTTTGACCATTTAGTTGATGTTTGTATGGGTCTGGGCTTTGGGAACATCTGTGTTGACTACAGTCCCAGACTAAATTCCCTGAAGCAGAGTGTTGGGGGCTTAAAGAGCAAGTGTTAAGTCTTAAGTTGTGACATGATGAGGGGGCAGTAGTCCTGTATTTCTGTTTTGCTATATAAAATTGCTCCTAATAAAGATATTTAACCCTAGAAGGCCTTGGATATTCTTTTACCTCCTAGGAATTCTGTAGCTAAATCTGATACCCTTCAAGGGGAAAAAAAAATGTATCTTGGTACAAACATTTTATTGGTGTAGCATGCAGTACTGTTGGAAATGAAGCAGGGGAAAGACAGTTGGATGTTAAAACAATCCCATCGCTTCGCTGATTGTGCTGGTCTGTTTCTTAATCATTTACACAAAATTAATCTTGTAAGCAGGAGTTGGCACATGCTATTACACATCCACTAGGAACCCAACTGATCTTTAAATATAGATGGTATTAAAAATCATGTGGGATATTTTCCTTTCATGAAAGGGAACAAAAAATAATCCTTAATAAAGTAGGTGTAAATTTTCTGGGTACAATGGGGGCAACCATTTGTTATGCATTTCTGAGTAACTAGGTTGGTAGTGAAATGTAAAGTAAAATTTAGCAGGATGGACCTTTGAGAAGTGAGCTCTAATATGACATCACTTTTTTGGGACATAATCTTATTTTATGCAAATAACTGGGAAATTTCTCTGGTAACGTGGAATCCCCAAATATTTTTTTCCACTGAAAGAGGTGTTGCCAGTGTTTTTTTAAATGTTACAACTCCAATGGGCACAAGAATAAGTTTTCTTAAAAGTTAGAGGAGACTAAAATCTCATGAATCTAGGATTTTTTTTGACTTCTGCAAAATATTTTACAAAACAGGTATTTATTCTATTGAATGCAGTTCTGTTCATATTAGGATCTTTGTTTTTTCTACAAAGGATTACTATTATTTCTTTTTTAAATTTGTTACCGTTATAGATGGGGTATTGGAGAGGGAGGTCATGTTGTCCTGACCTTGTAGTAATTTAACAGTAAGTGCTAAAAATACTGTCTAGGGATATGGATAAAAAAGAAGAGACTGTGTCTTGTTTGGTCACTCTTGGATCATTACCACTGCTAAGCCTTCTTGTTTCTCTTTCTCTCCATATGTATTTATATAGATAAATGGCAGAATTTGCCTTCTACACTCTCACGAATTTAGTATAGCTTGCCCTCTTCAGTTCCTTTCTTAACACTTAAGATGTTTCCACAAAGTATGCAGTAACTTGAATTCACACGATTACTAGCAAGCATTGGAATGTTACACTTGTCTCCTGCTTTGTGTTTTGTGTTCTGCTTTAAAAAAGTGCTTAAAAAATAAACAAAAGTGTATGATTCCTGCTTGATCTTATGCTCTCATTGTAGTTATCTTTTCTGCTCAGTGGTCCATTTTCACATGTTGCTCTGCCTTCTTTATCTTTTCTTGGAGTTGTTCTGCTGGCTTTCTGGTAATCACTGTATTAGGAGTTACCATTTCATCTCTACCTTTGAGACACCATGCTAACTGTGCCAGTGTAAGGCTTGAACCCATCTTGCACCCTGGGACCGTATGTCCCAGTGGTTACTCCACACCACCAGTGCTAGTTGTGTTAATGTCGTATGTCTGCCAGCATTCCCTGTGTTCTTGTGGGGCTGGAGTGAGGGGCCCTTAAATCTTAAAAGTGAATGCCAGAAAGGAAATCTAGATATTGAACCTTGAAATCCCTTTCTTAGGGTAAGGATAATTAGCAAAGTCTATCTTGTTGTGTATGTGAGGTGGCTTTTTCTTTTTTTTCTTCTTGCATGCTGTTTGGCTCAGGAAGTACAGTGTCTTGTTTTTCTTCCATTTTTGTTTTAATACCTTGGGCTAAATGTGAACATAAATGTCTTTATGCTGTTAGCATATGCTGACTACTGAACCCAGAAGAATTAAAACATCTCAAACATTTTTGTAGTATTGTTCAGGATGATGGGATTTAGTATTATTTGTAATCCAGTTTAACTGCAGGCTGGCAAAAGGTGTTGTCTTGCTGCATTTAGTGTTGTGGTTTTTTGTGTGTGTCCCCTGTCTGCCACAGGGTGACAGCTTGATCAGCTAGCCTTTTCAGTATTCATTTTGTCTTTATTAGTACATTTATGTTCTATCAGATCAACAATCTCACCTGTTGGCAGTGCAGTCCCTCACATGAGCATGAGGGAAAGGATGGGAGAGATGGGTAGCCCTCTTGCAGCAACCTGCAATTGGACTGGATTAAGATGCCAATTCACTTTTCACCTTAGCTTCAACACTGAAGGCAGATGTGCTGGTATTTTCTGGCTGTGTTAGTTCCCCAGAAAAAAGTGAGTGTGTTAATTCTGAAAATTTTTTGTTGTAGATAGTGCTCTGACAGAAATGTGAGCTATAATCAGCTTTTTTTTTTTTCTTTTCTTGAAACTATGGTAAATTTAGTGGGAAGGAACTCTGCAATTATTCTGCTTCTCCTTTCTTCCCTCATGTAACATATTGAGTCAGTAGAATAATAAGATAGGCAAGAAGCCTCACTGTTTTATATTACTTAAAGCTTTAAATTAAATAAATATTAATTTACTATGATACTTTCATCCACTTCTTACAGAAAGTTATTCGTAACCTATCGCTTTTGATAATGTTTCATACTGTTTCCTCTGAAGTGTTTGGGGCTTGCTGTTTTGTTAGGAATGGGCCATTTAAGCATGAATGCTAGAGTACTACTGTGATAAGGCACTGGCTCTGGAAAGCTGATTAGCTACATATGCCGCTTGTTGACAGTAGCAGTCCCTACTTCGGATGGTGTTTTTTGAAAAGAAAACTGATGCTTTCAGGCAATTTGTAACAGCATTTTCTTTAATGGTTGATGAGTGATCCTTAAGGTATTTTTTTAGTCCGTAGCATCTGAGAAGGTAGGAGATCAGTATTTTATGCACTGTAGATCAAGAATGGTAAGAATAATGTTTAATAATTGAGTAGGATTTCATTTGGTATTTTCCTTGGGTTTTTAGTTATTTTTTTTATTATTATTTCCCCCACCCAGTCTGACTGTCTTGTCTGGCACTTTTGTTTCTGCAGGGGAAAGCTATGTATGTGGTTCAATAGAACCCTTCAAGAAACTGGAGTACACGAAGAATGTAAACCCAAACTGGTCAGTCAATGTTAAGACAACTTCTACTTCCCGTTCAGTGCCGTCTCTTGCCACTGCCAAAGGAGGCACTCCAGATGCAAAAGAGAATAAGGATTTCATTAGGCCTAAGCTAGTCACTATCATCAGGAGTGGAGTGAAACCACGCAAAGCAGTCCGGATTCTGCTTAATAAGAAGACAGCACATTCGTTTGAACAGGTTCTTACTGATATAACAGATGCCATCAAGCTGGATTCAGGAGTGGTTAAACGCTTGTACACACTAGATGGAAAACAGGTAAGAGTTTTCATCCATATCATTCTCAGCATGAAGAAAAAAGAATTTTTTAAAAGGGAAGTAGTAGTAAATTAGTACAACTATATTTTTCAATAAAATGTAGAACCAGGCCTTCCACAGCTTAAAATGTACTTAAGATCTGTGATCAGTTCAAGAATGTATCATGAAGTATTGCTTGGCCTCAAAGATGGCCTTGCCATTTATGACAAATAATAGCTCTGACTCTGTCAGTCAAGTGTGATGTGGTTTTGGCTATGCATGCCAGAAACCCAGAATGAAGGACGTTAAAAGAAGACTGAGCTCACTCTGTTAACTTGTTTCAGCTCTTTCTTGTAGCAGTTTTGAGTCATTGTACTTACCTTTCCATAACCTCTATGAACAAACAGTAAGAACACATTCTACAATGCTAAATTCAGGCCTACTGCTGTCCAGCATGATGAAAGTGATTCTTACTGCAGCTAGAATGGACTATGAAGAAGGTGACAAGCTTAGGAAACAGTGAGTGAGGATTTTCCCTTTCACAGGAAAACAGGTAGGGTTTTCTGCGGTGCCCGCATTTATTAAGGAATCTCTTGTAGGTAACTTATTTCTTCTAGGAAACATCTTCACGCAGTGTCTGTTTTTTGCTGACTGATCGGACTGGGGCATAGGCAGAATTTCAGAGGCTTCTTGTTGAACTTGAGGACAGAAGGAGAAGAACAAATATTACAGAGTAACCCTACTTCTTTCCTGTCTTTCGCTTCAGTTGTAATTTATCTATAAGTGTGTATTAATTATAACAAAACCAGAGGAGCGGTTAACCTGGTGAAGGACGAGACTAATTTCAGCATGACCTGAATTGATTTAGAGCAATGATGACTCTAGAGAAATAAGGCAGATATTAGAGTTTACAAATGTAACCTTTTACACTGAAGAAATGATACAAATATAAAATGTGCACAGAGAAATGAGCAAAGAGTCTCCCTGAAAATCTAGAAGCTACTAGAGACTTAAGGATATATTTCTACTGTATTGTAACCATGTTTTGCAGCTTATAAGTCCGTAATATCTGTAGTCATTGAGCCTAGATATAGCTCGACGTGCAGCCATATCAGCGTAGGCTGCAAAATATGGAATATGGTTGGTATACTCAAATGCTTCATCAGCCAGATCTATCTGTGCATCTAACACGTCTGCAGTTACTGGAGATAATATGCAGGCATAGCTCTGGAAACTGCTACAGCAGTATCCTCTGATCTGAGACGTGGCTAGTTAATGGACAAGCTGCTTATTCAGAGCAGTGGTTCAAAGCAGGGCCAAGTCTGGATTGACCGAAAGTCCCTTCCATCTGCCATTTTATGATCAGTGACCTCTGATACCAGTTACAGACTTGAACTTCAATTTTTGATAACTGCATACATGTTTTAATGGTTCTGTTTCTGTGGCCTCATTGGGAACTCTGTCTTGGGGCAAAGATGGTCTGTACATGGAGTTCATTTTGCCTGAAGTCCTTCAAGGGTAAAGTGTGTGTCTGGGGAAGCTTTTAACTTCTGTTCTTTTTATGTTACTTCATGCTTCAGGGAGCAGTAAGACTAGTAAACTTCAGGAAGAAGCTGGGTTTTTTAAACTGCAGAGATCAAAGGTTGTCTCTGCTGGGGACTTGACAGGAGATCTTGGGTGAATATTCCAATTCTTAGAGTCTCATTGTAGCCTCTCTCACAAACAGAGTGTATATCTGTTTTGTACTGGGAGGTTCTCTGGGCTATGCAAATAACCCTGTTGTGGTTTAGTTATGAAGAAATTCAGTCTAGAAGGATATCTGTATGGTCTGTTGTCTCCTTACTTATTGCTTACTCCTCGATGATGTGATCATCGCATATTTTCCCAATTCTCTCTAATGTTTGTCCTTATACTGTCAAAATATCTTGATGCTGGTGTCAGATCTCTAATTACTGGAAATAAATAGTAGTATCCTACCACTGGGAGGAAGGCAGAGGATGACTAGGGTGTTCCTGGCCGTGATGTTGTCACAGTTCAGTTGAATCCTTTGTCAAGCCATGAGATCTGAGGTAAGTTTAAATCAGTGGTGTGCTGAGGCATTTGTCAAACACGTCATAGCCTGAAAGCTTTGTGTCTAAAGAATGTCCCAGGAGACCAGGTGTCCCTACATTTCTTCGCTTCCTCCCTGTCTACTCAGTTGCAATTGCATAGCCTGCTGCCTCACTGTATTGGTAAGGGCAGGGTCTGGGGGAAGGTGCGTGTCTCCAACTGGCTGTAATGGAGACTTTGTTCACTGAATGTATAAAGCAGCTTTGTTGGCAGACAAGGAAATCATTGATCATGCGCTCAGCAGGAGCAACCTGTTGTTCGCCCCTACGTGGGGAAGTCATTGATTTCCTGTTCTGCGACGCAATTGCTGTTCCATTTCCTCTGCCAAGAGCTTGAGCTCCCATATGGTGCTGGGGGCATGATGATAGATTTCTTTATTGCTAAACTCAAGCTGTGAGTGATTACTGGGAGGAAATCCACGGTAAATCCAAAAATTTTCCAGTAGTGTTTATAGTTGGGAACTTCTACTGTGGCTCTTGTTGGAACTTGGAAGGTTCTGGAAAACCCTGTGTTCAGTGGTTAAATCTAACAAATCTGTGATTAAATCTTTCACCACCAACTTAAAAAGCAATAAAATCTTACAGCTCTGAGCCAAGAAAAGTAATTTGCTCTAAGGATAAGAGAGTAAAGCTCTCCTAGGATTATTCTTTGGGAATGTAACTTGGAAGAAAAGCTTTTCTGTACAGCATTCTCTTGTGAGTTGTGACACAAGTTAACAGGAATCCAATATACCATAGTGTGGGTGGGCAAGGGAGTCTGGGCATGCGTACAGTTGTTGCATACTATCATTTGATGCCTCTGGCCAATCAATAGAAAGCAGTAGGAGTTAGTGTCGTAGCTGGGCAGCTGTGTTAGGTGGAAGTAGTCTCATATTGACACTAGGCATTGAGTTTAAATGCTCTCCAACAGACTGGTTAGTTGTAATGTTTTGATTTACATGGCCAAAAAAGCTACTAAATATTATGCTGAATTAAAAATAATTTAACTGGTATGGCCTGTAAAATCTGATGACAATGACTAAAGAGCTTGCCTCGGTGATGGAGGCAGTGCTTGGAGAATCAGTACTTGAGGAAAGATACTATTGCCTAACTTGTTAGGAAGACAGTTCTCCCATGCCGTCCAGTTGTTTTTTCCACCCCGAGGGAGAATTTAGTAATTCTTGGTGCACTTTCTGCTTTGGTGTTTCTGAGAACTCTGAGGAGCTTGATCAGGTAGGTTAAATGTATTGCAGTAGCCCTTCCCATTTTTGGTCGTGGACTAGCAGAAGAAAGAAAAACTAAAATTGACTAATCTTGTCTCACTGGTTCAGCAGCAGTTCAGGGACTGTAGCTTGATATTTCCCCATGTTAGGTAGGTGTTATTCTAGATTTTATGCATTTAATCTAGTTTTGTTAAAGGTATTTATCACAAATAGTAGGATTATTTGCATTTCCTTATAATTCAGGTCAAGATCTATATTTCGACTTCAGTGTTTCAGAAAACTTTAGGATGTATTTTCATTAGCACAAATAGGGGCCCAAGATGCAACGTTATTTAATCTGATCGTACAGCAGCTTGGGGCCTTACTTTGGTATATCCCCTCAGTTCAAATGCTAATGGTTCCTTAAAGCAGGATAGGATTCATATGGTGTCTAGAATAGTTTTAATGGATGTATTTATTTTTTTACTGGCACAATAAAGTGATGCTGTTTGTGTTTTAGAGGAAGAGATAGAATCAGTTCTTTGTAAGATACTGATAATTGTGGAGATATTAAGGGATTCTCAAACAGACTTCTGAGCTCAGGCCCTGATATCCTGTTCCAAAACCCTTTAGGCAGTTTGAAAAATCTTTTTCTCTTAATCTGTAATATTACTAAAATTAAAACCTACTCAGGGGGAGGTTTTGAAGTGTTCTCCTTGCCACCTTTGCTGTGTAAGGAAAGCAAAAATAGAATGGGTATGTTTTAATGGCCGCCTGTAGGAATTCACATCATGAAGGTGTTCTCTTAGTGTCTTTTTTTAAATGTCTTTTGTAACAGTATTGCTCATTTTTAGATTAAAAGGCTATTTAAGTGGATGAAAAGACATGTTTAGTGTTGACACTTAGGTGTCAACATTCTCAGGTACTTCTGCAGACAAGAAGCTGAGCTATTATGCTTTACTGTAGCTGCAGCAAGTTCAGTTTGGTTCTCTTAGCAGATGTCATTTTTAGTTTATGCATTAAAATGAGGTTTAATGAAGGTGGTGTGTGGGCATGCAATGCAAGCATCAAGGATACAAGCTGCCCTTGGAGTTAGAGCCAGGTCGCTGTGTCGTGAGCTCTGGTTTATATACTGAGGTACTTCTAGAACAACACCGAACACTGAAATGGGAGAATGTGAATGAAGGACACGTTACAGCCATGTGAAATTAGTGCTATTTTTAGGCGTGTTGTGATGTGTATATTTATACAAAGCATTTACAACTTGCTTGTTTAGACAAAGACTAGAATTTTGACAGAAGTGCTTTATCACCTTTTAAGACCCCCCCAAACATCTGCATTGTAATGGGATCTCCTTATTTGAACAGGTGGTTTGTTTAGTTTAAGTAGATGCAGTCATGCAAATTACTTTTCAATATATTCATTATGCCATGTATTCAGCTCAAGGTAGATTAGCAGTCAGTGGCAGAGATACCAGAATAAAAGTTACCATGTGACTTTTTCCTTCTCTGTGTGTTATTTCAAATAAAATTAGCTTTACATATATGAAATACAGTGACTGTTACTTAGGGACATTCTTTTTAGAAATGTGTCCTTGTGCATGTGAACATGAGGTGTAGGGTGGAGTTGGTGGAAATCCCTCAATTACTTTGTATTAAGCCACTGAAATAACTACACAAAAAGTAGTGACTGCAGGGGAAGGGCGCATCACAGTGCTAGGGAATATGAAGCTTCTCCAGTGAGTATAATATGTGTTTGTTTTTTACTGGAAGCCCACTATAAGGGTATCTTATGAATCAAATTCCATTTCCTGGAGGCCCCGTTCTGTGAAGTACCTAACTCCTGATTAAAAACTAAGATATTAATACTGCTGCTTTAAGAAGGTATTCTGTCAAGAAGAAGAAAGCAACTGTTTGCATCTGCACCTAAACTGAGCATGTCTTTTTTTGTTATGTTTGTTTTTTTCATTTCATTTCTTAAAAAGTGAAAAATATTTGGTAATAATGCCTGTGTTCTAAAGTAAATTCTTGGACAAATTTACCCTTTTTAGGATGGACTAGAGATCTCAAATGTGTCTCTCTAGACCTGGATTGTCCTTGATATGGAAAAGCCTACATAAAGCAAGGTAGGTATTAATTGTGAAAAGACATTTTCTACTTAGCATTTGTGTAGTTTATGCCCCACAACAATCCAGACAAGATGAATGTTAAACAAAATGTGCAGTAAGTGACTCTCTTTGTGTGCTCCAAAATTTTGATTCACATCAGCATTCGTAATTGGTACCATTCTTAATATAGAACAGACATTTGATTTTCAGGGTAACTAGTTGTGCTTGTTCTTTTGATTTGCTCTTCAATTTTAGTCACAATTCACTCGATGCATACAATTTAAAATTATTCCTAGTTTGAAAAATGTGGACAGTAAGTGCTGTTGTATCTTGTGTATGATTTCTCTTGGGTGCAGTAACTTTTAATTTCTCTCCTATGCTGAAGGCAGTACAGCTCCTTGCTAGCCACAGGCTCAGGGGTGGTGGTGTTCAGAGAACAGTTCTGAATTCTCTGTGAGAGGTAGCTGCGCTAACTAATTGGAAGCAAATATTAAGTAAGATGGCTTCTGCAGATCACTCAAATATTTTAACAGGAAAGCAATAGCTGGGGAAGTTTGTGCTTCTGTTTCTGAAGTGATATTTTAATGTTGTGCTATCCTGGGCTGTTCATGGTGGGACTGGAAACCTAGTGTGCTTATACTATACAAGCTGTTCCTCTGCAAGTCTCACAATCTGAACACAAGAGGATCGTACACTTCAGAAAATACTTATGCAGCCTGGTTTTAGACACAAAGTTTAGGGCCCTAAAGGAGGGACAGGGATAGACTAACATATCACATAGCTGTGAGAGACACTTCCTAAGAGCAATTCAGAGCATCTCTCCAACTTGCAAGGCAGCTCTCTTTCCCCTCCATCCTGCCTCTGGTATATTTGATCAACCATTTTTTTTCTTTTCCTCTGGAAGATGCGTCATTCTTGGCTTTGGCTTTTTGGAACTGATTTGGGGGAGAGACAAAGATGAGAGGTTTCTCCTAAGTTTGAGGGCTATCAATATTGGGGAAAAGGCCCAATGATGCTTCTTGATAAAACAGACTGAAAAGCAAAACAAAACAAAAATCGGTGACTAGAAATCATCCATCTCAGCTGGTGGTGATAGACTCTGAGGGTCTTGAAAGATCCATCTGATTCCTACTGTGAAAAGTGGACTTCCTTTGCAAAATGGATTGTACTGTGTACTTAACAAGAGAAGAAGCAAAGTCTGGTTCAAAATCAGTAAAAGACATGCTAGGGTTTTAGCCAGTTTGCTGGCAGTTGAAATTGTCCTGGTGTGAGAGGAGAGCAATGATGGGTCCTTGAGCCCTTGTGACTGTGGGTAGGCTGGGCTGATATCACGTTATGACATTGACTAACAATTTTAATTGTTAACCAAATAAGAAAGCCTTCTGTAAAGGAGTGAACAGAAGCTCATTCCTAATTGAAAACAGTGTGTGCACTCATTTTTCTAGTTTTGGTTCCTATTAAACTGAGACCAACAACTGTGTTGCTCCATCTCTAAAAGCCCTCTCACAATAGGAGTTTCCAGGGTTGCTAATTGGCATCCCTTATGAACTGTAGATTTACTTTGAAAATTAAGAGGAGAAAATTCTGTCTTCTTTGACCTTTACATTCTCTTCTGTATAGCATGAAAGCCAAACTGTTATTGAGTAAGACTGAAAGCTTGCACATCTGCTTCAGTGTGCCTTAAATATCACAGAAGTTGATGTTACTGTCCTGTAAGGATATCCAGCTGCTCACTGGAGAGTTCATGTATAGTCAGTAGCCATTGTCTAAGGATGAGTCATTTCTGACTCCTCAAAGATTGAATTTCATATTCCATGAGTGTGACAGACGGTGCCTCAGCAGAAAGAAGGTTGTCTGGTAATTCAGAGTTTTAAGTATTACTGGAATAAGTGTCCTTTTGCTTCGTATCTGAGCTTACTATATTTTTTAAACACACAATATAGCTGAAAATGAGTTTCTCATAAAATTAAGTTCTGATTTGCGTATTGCTGACTAGTGGGAGGAGCAGTAAACCAAAAGGAAACAATTCCGAACTCTAGGACTTTTTTGTTATTTTGGGGGGTCTTGGAGGGTTGGTTGTTTTTGTTTTTGACACCCCACCCCCCAAGACTTTTTTTAAAAGCACTTGCAAATTTCTCTGATGGCACTGTATAGCTGTGCTGCTCTGCTGGAGAAAGGAGTAAGCTTATTGATCGTCATTGAAAAGACAAGTAACACACTAGGAGCAGAGACATTCTCTGTCAATAGCTAGAATCTCTTTTGTTATGCTCTAAAGTAGTAGTCTTTCTAAACTTTGTCTGTTCCTCTCCCCAATCCCATTAGGATACTGTTTCATGTCTTTGACTGAAGGAGCTAGACTCAATAGTTTGAAGACTTTGCAGTGTGTATTTTCAGGCTGTTGTGTTCACTGAAATGAATCTTCTTAATCTCTGAAGCCGTGATTGTTAGTAACTTTTTTTTTACTGGAACAAATAAGTTTTTTTTTTTTTTTTTCCTCTGAAGTGGTATGATGTAGTAAGGCAGTAAAAACTGGTAATGTATCTTGGATTCATTAGGTTATTTCTGTTCCTTCTAAAATTTATTTACTACAAGAGGTTTAAGAAATTTCAGTCATTTAACAGAATTTTAAGAATCATCAAAGGAAAAATGTGTTCCTCAAGATTTTCTCTAGCACGTTTGTCTTTCCTAAGAAAATGAATTCTACAGCTCTTAACCTGCATGCAGTACTGATTTTTTTTCCTTATGACAATTTACATAATTGATTGGTAATCTAAGATATTTTATAATTTTATCCTATGGCTTCTTGGATCTAACATTTTTGCACAAACAGTTGAAAAATCTTTTCAATCTCCTTGACAAGGTTGAATTACTAAACTTAAGGCTGAGAACTTTTTTTTGATCAAAATCAAGTTTGGACAGGCACCTGAGACTTAGTACAAATGTGTCCTTGATTATTTCCTTCTTTCTACCTACTCTTCATTTCAATACCTTTTTGCAAAGCTGTTGTGTAGAAGATTCTTCCATGAATGAGAGCTTCGTGAATGGTTTAAGAGGACAAACTACATAAATATTCTATGACTAGCTTGATTTTTCTGTGAAACCTAATCTCTTTGTTTTTCTCTCTCTGTCTCTTTTTCCGTTTGTAGGAATGGAGATCTTTAAAGCACCAGCAAATGTAATTGATACTGGCCAAATGGTTCAAAAATTATTGATGGTGGAGGGAGAGGCAGTGGCAGACTGCCCAGCTTTGTGCCTTGTTTTGATATTTAAGCTTTTATGAAGTCAGTTTCTTTTCTCAAAATGTAGTCAACTATGAAGCATTTTAAGTTCTCTTCAATACTTTCCAGCTTCTGAAGTCATGCTGTCTCTTATGGTCATTGAAAAAAAAGCACAAGAAAATCTCTGGGGGTATTCTTGTCTATTTGATCTGGAATCACCTTTCATGGCTCTTTTTCTGTAGTGAGTGAGTCTAGGGCGGTGACACTCGCTTCTTTGGTGCTTGTCAAGTTAAACAAGATGAATTCAGGTCTCCAGCTCTCGAAAGATTATTTCTTAAATGAAATCTGCTGTGAATATGAGTTTGAGGTACAATTTTGTTTCCTTACTGTGTGTGCCTGAGGACTTCTGCTGTGAATTTCAGTAGAAGCAGGATTGATCAGAGGATGTTTAAGGACTATAATATTAAGTACTTAATAAGTCAGCAGTGTTCTATACTGATGCTTGGCATATGTTCTCCCCACACACACCTTTAAGCTTGAAACCCCTTTGTTCAATCTTGTAGGAAGTATTGACTTAATCTCTTCTGAATCTAAGTCCCCACTATTGTGTGCCAGTTCATGGGGGCAGAATGCCCAGACTCAATCAGATTTAAGAACTAATACAATTACTAGTAGGTTAGAATATTTCCATTGTACCGAATGCAGACAGTAGAGCTCTAAAAAGGGCTTAAGTTTATAAATAAATTGAGCCATCTCCTTGGAGACTGTTTTCCTCATGTCACTGGCTAATAGTATGTGACAAGGACTGCAAGGTGTGTATCACACTGACTTAAATTTTCGTGAAGTACTTTCCATTACTTTTCCCCCATAAACTATTAAAGCAGGTCAGAACATCTTCTGCAAGGAGGTGTTTTAGCTGAATGAGACTGGGTTGCTGAGGAAGGACTCAAGCTTCTTCGACAGGATTGAGCTCTTGAAGTCACAGAATAACAAAGAAGTCTTCAAGGACTTGGATGCAGGATAGTACTTTAGAGATAGATAGAAATGAGCACAGACGAGTGTGAAATTATCAGAGATAAGTAAATTTAACTTTAGAAAGTATGATAGAAGACCGTAGTATGCTTCTAGTGGAACCAGGAAAGCAATACAGGGCTTTGGAGTCAGAGCTGAAAGTTACTGAAAATAACACTCATGTTAAGTAGTTAAGGCTGATTGCCCCTTCTGAATCAGTTGTTCTGGTGGATTTGATTTTCTGTTAAATGTTGGATCTTAAAAACTTCTTTTATGTAAAATTCCTCTGAGCTTTAATATCTTAAAACTGTAAGAGACATCTACTCATCAAGTGAATGGAGGCTGAAATCTCAGTTTGAACTGGTTTTAATTATCTTTTTGGCTTGGTTTAAGCAATGATTTTCTCAAAGCTGCCAGACAGTAGGGGAAGATTGGGGGCATCTTGTATAATAGCCAGTGTAGAATGCCTTTGATTAAAAATGAAGGAAAGCATTTATCGCCTGAAATGCACATGCTGGCTTTTTAAATAGAAGAATGTGGTTGAAAATACCTTCACCTACTTTCCCTTGCAGCCAGGTTATGCGCATGTTTTGCATTAATTTGAATTGCAAACTATAGCTGCTGCTGTACAGAGTGCATCAAAAAGTTAAACCTTTGACGCCTTCTTTATTCTAGTTGCCGCTGAAATATCCTGCTGTCTCATGTTGCCTTTCTTGGTTTCTTATCTACCTCCTAATCGTCTGTCTGCTTCTCATGGCTTTCTAGAGGACTCCTCCACTTTCTCTGAGTTTAATTACTCATTTCCACACTTATGTATTTCAATATTATCTTTTCTGTGTGCGTTTTAGTTGCAATTCCTGTTGATTTAAATCTGGCAGATTCTCACAAATGTCACTTTCTGTGGGGTTTGTTCTGTGTGTGAGATGGCTTCCTGGTCATGGCATCTGGATTTTGTAATGCAGCTCTTTTGTTCTGTTTGTAGATCATACGTTTTTATAACCAACCTAAAGATCTGCTTAACCTTCTTCTGCTGGTTCTCCATATATGAAATTCGTGTTTGCATCTTATGTCCAGACAAAATCTGAGTTAAAGGTAACGCAGTATATAGAATGTTTAAGTGGAACACTTACATGCTCTTTGGAGAGGAAATAACTTTGAGAAGGAGACAGAGGGTAATGCGCATGGGTTGTGGGAAATAGCCCTGGCATACTAGACATTGGTGATGACAAACTCTGTGGAAGAATAGTTTTTGCATGAGAATAAACTCATGTATGCTGGTCATAATTCTGTGTGTTTTTTTGTTTTTTGTTTTTTAAGTCTTCTCTGAGGGAATAAAAAGGTTAAAAATACAGAAACTCATGAAAAGGTCTGTAGATGAATAGGTGACCTGGTTGATGACATGGCTGATTCTGACATGGCTGATTCTGATACAGTACTGTATCCAGCAGCCTGTTGTGGAGTTTTATTTCATCAGCATGAACTGATGGTTTTTCTGTGAGCTTCTTATTGTAGCTATGTGAGCATAAACAGAGTGGGTGCCCCATGGGAGTATGATGGTTGTGGTAAAGTTTCCACGCAAGCTGTTGGATTTGGGGTGAATGCTCCTGGAATACACAAAGGCAGACTGTTTGCTGGTGTCTGAGTAGTTCTTCTTGCCATCTGAAATGCTAATATACTTTTATTCTTGCTACTTAAAAATATCTTCTCTGTTCTCGTGCATTCAATGTTCTCCTGAAAAAGAAAAAAGCTTATAGGGTTTAGGGGGAAAAATACGTTTATTTAGACATTTCAGTTTCTAAACCAGAACACATCTGTTCTGGGGCAGATTGAGGAACATTGCAAATACTCTGGAGAATCTGTTTAAATAGAGTTTGATTGTGATGAATTGGGAACACAGACTGCAATCAGTATGGAATCTAATAAGACAAATATCAAGCAGTTAATGTTGGAAAGAATAATCAAATGGCTCATCAGAAATGGAGAAACAGAAACCAGATGAGAGTGCAGTAAGCATGATATATAAAGCTTTTTAACAAAGGAAGTATTGAACACTTCATCACTATGAAATGGTGGAAAAACACATGTAGGAGAATGGGATGTAAGGAAGAAGTTTCTAGTGGTTGTGCAGTTAATTAGGATCTTTGTGAAAGCAGTTGGTGACATCTGCTTTTTTCATCAGGCATAGACAAACTGAAATTTATGCATCTTGCTTACAAATATGTAAAGACAATGAGAATAACCTTAGAACTGATGGTTCTCAGTATAGTGAGCAAGGGTTGAGAGAGACATAGCATCTAAATGCATGAAAGAGGAAGCCTAAGGCTATTCTAGCTTCCTGAGAACCAGGAACGTCGATACTTGAGCTTTGTCCTTTTTCGCTTGAATTTGGCAACAAATAAACTTATATTCAATACCTTTAGTTACGGACATACCAAGCAACTTGTCTGGTAAAGTCACCTTGGGGCTCTGTTTTTGTAACACAAGAATTAAAAGGAAAGAAAACCTTTTATAGTCATATATAAGTATTCTAGTAGTTAAATCTTTAACATTTCCAGTTGAAATATTTGTCAAAATGAGTATGTTCTCCCAAAAACTTTAATTTTTGACAGAAGACTATTCAGTTGAATTTTTTAATCAGACAGGTTCATTAAGTTCTGAGCAAGAAATATTATGCTGAAGCTGAATGTTCATTTAAAAAATTACTGAATATTAAACTTAACAGCAAAGGAGCAAGTAGCTAAAGATGTATTCAAGTCATTATAGGAGAATAATATCTCATTCATATATATATATATATATATATATGCCCTATAACTATAGGGTCCTGTTGTATTTTATACTTTGGTGCTTGTTTTTTCAGGGGAGGGGGGAAGGAAAGTGAAGGAAATGAGGCTTTCCTTTCTCAGGAAAGTCTTCAACGACACTTTAAGAAGACTGCCCTTTAAATGCAGCATCCCTGTCAAAATGAAGCCTTCCATCTGCAGGTGGAGGAAGACTGTCCTAGAAAAGAGAACCAAGCTCTGGTTTCTGTTGCACTGAATCCAAGTGAATGCTAGTCGTCTTTCCCAGCGTACACTAGCAACTGCTGTCATAAATGTTACAGAGGGAAGAGGAGAGGAACAACTGAATGTCATGCTGTACCATGCAGGAAGCAGTATGGTATGACTTTGTACAGTCATCAGAGTTAGTGTTTTTGTTTTGTTTTTTGGGGTTTTATTTTTGTTTTGTTTTTTTTGTTTGTTTGGCAGCCTGTCACCACTTAACATCACCAAGAGGCAGCCTCACTGCTTCAGAGTATGCCCCCAAAAGAACCTAGCTAGAGTGTGTGTGGTTTTGTGTCCCAAATCAATGAATAGTCTGAGAGATTATCATCGTAATTTCTTAAATGTAGTAGATGGTTCCTGTTCTTTGGCAACAAGGCCTGCTGAAAACCTGTACCAACTTTGCTAAAGTTTTATCTGTGTTATTTGAGATTACTACCTGAAAATGTCTCCTTGAATTTGGTACAAAAAACTCTTTCGAGCAGATTAGAAAAAGTGCCCAAGTCATTTTCAGCTTGTAAAACTGAAAACTGGAGCTCTGAAACAGTTTCCTGAGGTGCAATAGGTTTGTGTGCTTCATTAGAAAGAAAGGCACTACTTCTGCCCTCAGTCCTAAGCAAGGTTAGGCAGAAAGTGCCAGATAACAGTTAAATTGAAGGCTTACATGAAATAAGGTGAGGCATTTTGTCTTTAGCAAGGTGCATGTTTCCCTTTTTAATTAGTACTTAATTAAGCTGGTGTCAATCACTTTGAAACAGAGACTTAGAGAAGGGTAACATTATTTATTATTGATTATTTAACAGCAGACATAAAGATCAGCATGAGACTGGATAATCTGACCCCTGTGAAGGGATAGATATGGATGGAAGGGGAGGGGGCAATATAGATTGGTCGTGGATGTGCTAGTGGAGCAGAATGGTGGGGCTGGGAAAGCAGCACAGAGCTACTGAAGAGGCACCTGAAGATCACTCCCTGGAGCCTCCTTGTGTTACGTGTGGGTCAGGAAGAATGCCTGGTTCACAGTGCCATGGAACTCTCATGGGAGCCCTGGGAGTAGAGCGGGTACTGGTGGGCGCTGCAGAGGGAGAAGCGGGTTTCTCATGGCAAGTTCCAAGTAATGCGTCCCAAAGAAGAAAGAGAGAATACCAGACACCTTGGAACAGTAGATACCCCTCCATTTTCAAATGAAGGAAATAATTCCAGTGTAAGAAGTAATTTAGAGAGTCTTTTGCCATCCACGCAAGTCGTGATGTTGGCATATCTTGCAGGTTCTGAGGGCGTATCTTGCCTGGTAAATGTCTGGGTGAGTTTGGCTGTATGGTAAGATACGCCCTCAGAATCTGCCTGTCGTGTTCATCCAAGTTGTGAAATTGTTAGTAGCTTGGTGAGGTTGAAGTTGTAAATCTTACTCCAGCAAGCCTGAATGAACTTGGACTGTAGGCATATTTCAAGAGTTAATTTGGCAAAGCCTTAGTTGAAGCTAATGACTTTTTAAATAAAAATTTTATCAGACAAAGGACTTAATAGCCTGATAAAACTAACTTTATTTTGTTTTGTGACTGAAGCCGTAAGGCATAACTAGGGTTGGTATTTTTTTTTTTTTTTTTTAATCATGCTCTAGGCTTCATGTTCTCAAACTTCCTTTCTCAGAAAAGATTAAGTGCTGTGAATAATAGCATTCTGAGTCAACTGGCTAATGCTAACAGGTTTAAAGTATTGTGACTGGGGCTATGATAGAGTAACAAACTAAATTAGCCTTTTTTTTTTGTGGTGGTGGTAGTGCGCTCATTCATAAAATTTCCAACCCTCTGAAGATTCTCTTCAAACTTTTTATTTCATTCTCCTGCATCTGATTTGTCATATGGAGGAATCAAGACCACCAGCTGCTTCTGAGCATACTTAACACTGCAAAACAGCTGGGCATGCTGTACTTTTCCTGGTTGAATCTCACAGTAAGTGATTTGGGGGCAAGGATGAAGGAGGGGTTGGTTTGGGAGTTTTTGCTCCCCTTCCCCCAGTAAATATAATGTAATTTCCTGAACAGGAATATGATCAGTATATTTTTGAAAGGGACTTTTTAATGACTATACATAATTCAGGTTTCATTCCTTCGGTCACCTGCATAAATCTCTTCTATTCAGTAATTTGCCCATCTGGAATTGGCAGGTTAGAATTGCTTTGTGTGCATACGTGTGTATACACCTGCACTTTTAACCATCACAGTGCTTCCCTCAAGGAGAGATAAGTATTTAAATTGTTCTGCTTTTTTTGTTATTATTTTTTATTTCCAGTCACTGCCGTTTGTGAGTATGAACTTGGCATTCTGCTATCCCAGTTAGTTTATTTTATTAGGTGGGTTCCCCCTCCCCACTTTTTAGTGTAGCTCAGACTTTCCTCAGTTTTGTGAGATTCGATTCTTTTAGGAACTAGTACTGAGCAGAACCCTTTTGGACCAGCCCTTAATTATTTCCTTATAAAGCCAGCTGTCATAGTTTTCATGTATGTGATAGCATATACAGCTGTCTTTGGAGAGGAAAGTGTCATTAGAAGGTTCAGGGTAATTCTTCCCTGACCTCGCTCCATTACATTATAGATGCAAACAATCTGCCACTTGCTTCAAATTATTTGTTAAAATCTTTTCGAGCTGTGGAAAAAAATGTCACCAATAGAGTCATTATTTTAATGATGCTGCAGGTCTTTTGATCTGTTGAAATATGTTGCTTCCATATAAAAATGTGGAAGTAGATATTCCTGGGAAATGTTTGCTATTGCTTATGTTTCAGAATGACAGAGGATTCTTAATCCAATTGATGTTTCAGGATTAGGAATCAAGGAGCTGTTCAAGTAAGCAGTAAACTGAATGTTCTTGGTTTAACATGAATCATTCCAGGTACCCTCTTGCAATAAGGTAATAGTTTGATAACAAATTGGAGTTGTAATCTTTTCTCTTGTGGCTGGATACCTATGCGGTAAGCATTCCTCATTACTTACATGAATTCAGGACTTATCACTCAATTTTGAACATACCATACATAGAAGTATAATTCTGTCAGATACATTGGTAGTATTTTATTGACTGCCTTATACTTCCTGAGATCATGGGAAGTTCAGGAAGACTTGTGAACTGACAGTGTCCTCAGCAGAAGAGAACTAGGAGTGCCTGGTGCAGAGTGTATCTCCACATGTCTTTCTGAAAATTGGAAAATGCACAACCATGTGTTTCAGTGAAATGACCCAACAGCCACATGTTAATAAAAAACTTCCTACAGCCCGGCACACAGTCGTTAAGGAGACAAAAAGGAACGATACCCACCTTTTTTTGGCTGTGTCCTAAGGTGATGATGACTCTAATTCTTCTAAGGCATCTGAATAGCCAAATACTTGAAGTACAAAAATACTTCTGAGATAGCTGGGTAACTTCTTTTTCCATTTCTGTACAGTGAATTTCAATCTGCATTCACAGATACTGTGCTGTTCCGTGTCCAGTTAAAAGAACTCAACTTCTCATCTTGTTTTATGTTCTTAGGTTTCTCTAAGGCTAATCTAAATGTTATTGCAACTTTGTTAGATCATCATAGTAGAGAGAACCTTGCAGACAATAGTATTTGATACACTAACCTTCAAGCTAGAGGTTAAAACTTAAGCATACATACTTTGTGAACTCTCCAGAGAATCTGTATGCAGTAGCATTTGTCAGGAGTCTGTGGCTGAAAATAAGCTGTTTGTGCATAATACACATACATACACTGAAAACTTCTTGAAAGCATCCTATAGTCAGAAATTACTTCAGCATCGCATTAAAGCTAATGGAATCTGTGGAGAAATTTTTTTTTGTTTGTTTACATAGCAGGTAAGGCGTTAAACTAATGGAACTAGGGAGATTGTTTATTTGGGATGCACATAATATGTCTTTTTTTTAATTCACAATAACTTACTGATGTGCAGCATTTCTTCTGAGCAGCTGCTTTCCTTTAGCTCCACTCTGTCTTACACACCTGAAAATCTTGGCAGCAACCCCCAACTTTCAGTGAGAATACCAGTGTTCCCAGTACATCGAATAGCTTGGGATGAGTACATTTGTATGACTAATTCCTTTGACATGCAGAAAGCTTCAAGAGGAGACCAGAAATTCTACCCTTGCATATTCTTTTAAACTTACTGAGGTGTTCAGTTTCAGTCTAGTCTCCCAAGAAAATAAAATATATGGACTATTTTCTCTGTCCCTTCCTAATACATTTAGAACCTATTAGTCTGCTTAAGTCGAACTTTAAAGATCAGTTGCAGTTTTGAAACAGTTTCCATGACTTCACGGAAACTGTTAGAAACGTATTCCTCATGTGCTCTCAGCGTGCGTGTGTGTACGTACACATGCACACACACACACAGTGTTTAAAATGCATTCAAGGGATGATTGTCTCTGGCCTTTCTCTCTGAGGTTTAATTACTAAAGAAGATAAAATACTTTTCTACTAGTAAATACTGGTTTACTAACGAATAAAACTTGAATAAACATTCCTTAAGTCAAATGAGCTAACAGTACCCAGTTTGTCTCTTCAATATGTGAACATTTGTTTTATCCAGCTTGCAAATGTTCTGGGCACATCCCTAAACAATTATCCCATGCCCTTTTTCTTCAGTCCACCTCTTCCCTAAAAGAGAAATTACAGTCTGAAATGGGAAATGCTCCTCTTCAAGTGCAGTATAAATCTTCAGATATATTTGCCAACTTGAACAAAAAGAAGAAAGGGGCTGCTCGCTGCTGATGCAATAAAACAGCTTTCTATAACCCAATTTTACTATGATTCAGTGTCATCTTTTTTTTTTTTTTTTTTTTTTTTAAGATGGGAATTCTGTAGCAGGTAATATAGAATATACCCACCCTATTTAATGTTGCCTTTACAGTTGCTTTGTTTCAGAGTTTTTATAAATTAGTTGTTCCTGTTTCCTTGGCAACTCAGTTGTCTGCATTGGTTGCCAAGGAACAGCTTCTGCGGCACAAAGGACAGGAATGCTGCTATGGAGTGATTTCATCCTTGGTGCTAATAGACAGTGGAAAGCTTGATAATCTTTAAAGTATGGCCTCTATATTGACTGTTAGCAGGAACTTTTTTTTTAAAATGTAATTAAGGTGTTGATTTCTTTAATTCAGTTATCACAAACCTCCTTTTATACCCAGCTACAGGACTTCCATTGAAAGGTGTAATAGTTGCATATACATAATGTGCTAGGAAATGCATGTTTCTGGGACAATTTAACCCGCTCTGATTTTGTGGTTACAATAAAGTGTGTTATTCTTCGGTTAAAAAGTGATTTGTTTTTACAATTTAAGGTAGGAAGGCCCTGATTCTGTGATCTGTAGAAAGAATTAGATGTCATTCTACATATCAAAGCAAAGGTGGAATTAAAAGTAAGCATTTATTAGAAACACTTTTGGACAAATGGCTTCTTAGGGTCTTTAAAACTCTAGAGTATTTTCTTATTTGACCTCCAGTATAATTGCAATCTGGATTCCCATCTGATCTTTCTTTCGAGAAGCACAGACTGACACCTGTCATCAATTCGACAGTTTTCCAAAATGAGTACAGATAGAGGAAGCATATTGTGAGTCATAATTTTGAATTAGTGCAAAATTTTTTGAGGCTGCCTTGCAGACATCAGTCTTTATGGCTTTGAATTTCTGAATTCATGATCTCAAAGTGGTCAAGGAATTCATTTGGAATGGAAATTCATTGGAAACAAAGAAGAGTGTTAATTTGCTTTTTACTTCAGTAAGTGGTAATCAGGTCTTCAAAAAGTACAGGGATTTTTTTATTAATAATACACAAAATGTATTTAGCACATTGGCATGCTAATAGATCTGCTTCTGCGTGGATGAAAGGATGAGGGAATCTGACTCTTCCTTACTTCTTTAGAGGTTGGTATAGAAGCAGAAATAGTGTGGTCGTCCCTCCCCCAGTGTAGAATATGTAGCTCAGTTCTAGTCTACTCCTGTCATTTATTCTCTAATGATGTGCCATTATTATACAGTGTTACACAAGTGCTACTCATCAGTGGTTTTTGAGTCAATTAATATTTGGAATATCCACGGGGAAGATGAAGTGAGTATTGTGTAAAGCATACAATAATTTTCTACATGCAGAAATGCAGGTAATCCTGTGAAACAGGAAAGCTATCACATAGTACTCTACCATAACTGTGTAAGAAAAGAGACCACGAATAGTCCCTTTCTCCTGTACTCAAAATGCCTTTTGAAAGCTGCATTGTTTCTCCTGGTAAGGGAATGTTGTGTGATTGCAAGTTTGCTAGCATCTCTGGTTCTGTGATTTTGGAGAAAAGCTTTATTACCTGCAACTATGCTGCTTTCGTAGACACTGAATAGAGCCCCTTAGAGTTAAGTGTGGACAAAAAGTACTGCTACTACTTTCTTTGTTTTGGACACTTTAGGCCCTGTACCATCCAGTACTAGATAAAGTGGCATGTCTGCAGACTAACTTACAGGAGTTCTTTTTGACTTAGCTTAGCTTAAAAATGCTTTGGACTTTGAAAACTGGAGTTCGGTCTCCCAAGCTAGTCAGTGTCTCTGCATAGTCTTCTCAGCTTGGTGGGTTACTGAATGAAGTATAGTTTTATTTCTGACTGTTATCACCTTTATTACTAAATTTATTATTTCTCCCTCCAGTATAAATGGAGAAGTGCACAAACATTTGCCATGTTGTTGTAATAAAATAATTTGTTGTTTCTTAGGGAGGTTATTCATAAGGAAAGCTATAGGGAAGTCAACACAGGTAAACCTGCTGGAATTCAGACTGAGCAGTAGCTTGACTTCAGAACACTGGTAAGCTAGATACCAGAATTCAAATGTTGTATTGCAGTTTAAGCAAACTAACTACGTTTTGCAATGAAGCAATGCATATGGTCTTGATGTTTCATAGCATAAACACAGAAAGCCCCAAACCCCTCTTTGCCTCTAATTGGTTATAATCTGAAAGCCTCACGCATAGAAGGCAGAATGCCCTGGAAAATAAAGGAGCAAGTTACCTATCCTTTAATGAATGACATAAATAGCAGCCTATCCTTTGTACTTGCTCTCTCTTTCAGATATTGTATTCCATGATTCAAGCCCTACAATGTTCTTTAAAAAACCATGTGGGGATTATTAAATGGGGAACATTGAATTCTCTTTCTGTATAATGCACTTACAATAATTTCAGTTGCCCAAATAGCTTTACAAGTCACTTGAGGCATGATTTAGTTAAAAATTATATGAATCAATTAGGTACTAAAACATACTTAATGTAAAAGTTATAGCACAGACTGATAAAAGCCAGGCAACTTGATTAAGTATTTGACCTAACATTGTCCTTTTGAACCAGATACAGGGCAGCACATAGACACGTGGTGTAGATACTCTGAGAACTGTAACAGTATTCTAATCTCTGATAACAGGTTGATTTTAGAGCCTGTGGTCACTGTTTAAATATTTATTGAATAAAACTTTATTTTAAATATCATTTAGAAGGAAGAAAACATTAAAGTAGTAGTGGGCACTACTCCCTGTGGGATTACTTAACCTTCATTTAAATGAGATTAACCATCTAAATTCTATGGAACCTGTGGAAATTGGAGATTTTTTTTCCTCCTCTTACATAACAGACTTTAAAATCCAGATTTGACACTGAAAATCCATGCAAATGTTTTGTGTAAAATGCATGTCCTATATTTCATCTCTTTTGTCTACTCTGCCAAAATGAACTGCCAAATGTGCACATGAACATCAGTTTTTAAAAGGTCCTTATTTTTGCTACCTATAATGGCTAGAAAGGATGTGTTCTGGAAGAGGACTTGAATGGGGAGCCACTTTATTGCAAGTTTGGTGCAGGTTTGATAAGATGGGAATGCTCTATAACTTGGCTACATTGCCTGGTACCCTAGCACTGTTAGGGTTTGATTCCCAGCCTGTCCATGGCTCTGAAGTCGTCAGCACAAAAGCTGCCTTTGCCCTGCAGTGTATATTCTTCCCAGTTTGTGGTACTATCAAAGTACTACCTTGTTTGGATCTTTAGGTGGGGGAGTCCTTGTTTGTGTTTAATAGTCTGAGTTTCCAGCTCAGCAAAAAGGAGCTGAAGGGTGGTTTTCAGATGTCTGCCTCCTAACATAGGGGGCAAACACATCCTAATTTGAGCTAAAAGTTAGCTTCTTTCTATAGTGCCTCCAGAGTATCTGAGAAGAGGAAGATGGACTAAATTTAAACATGATTTTCACAATGTATCTTCAAATTCACAAGGCTAAAGCTTAAAACATGTTGGAGCTGGACGGTGAGACAAAATTCTGTAAGCATACCGATACTTCCTGAAGAAGGGAGTTCAGCTGACCAAGTAAATGACTTCCTAGAAATCTCTTTGAATAAATTTCCTTGTAAGAGTAATTTAGGTAATGTTATAACAGAGTTGAGACCTTTTGTGGAACATCACTAAAAATCTGCAGGTGACTATACTTTCCATTTGGTAAACTGTCATTCACTGCTGCCTAAATAGAGATCTAAATAATGTACCATTAGGTGAAAGTTACTCTAATGCTATATTCTTGTTGATTTACTAAAGACATTGATACCAGCTATGTGATATGGCCATGCGTTAGGAAAAATTAAGAATGGAATATTGGTTTCACAAGTAAATACCGAAAATTGTATTAAAAAGAAGAGGTGCTGTTTTGTTCAGCTCCTGCTGCAGTCCGACAAAAGGTACCTTTACTCAGGGTTCGCCCCTCTACTCTAGTAATGGCCTTCAGGGCTCTTTCAGTTTTTGGGTAGACTGTGTTGTCTGTTCTTAGCTTTTTGTCTCGTCCTGTCACATCAAAAATTATGTAAGCTTTGCTGGCACGGTGCACGGCTTCTGCATTTCTGTATGAGCTGCTGGAAGGCTCATGAGCCCATCCTCCTTCCCCCACCTCCGCTATGAGAATCTGTTCTGTTTGCCACCTGGTTTAATGCTCAACAAAGATGTGAATTTCTTAACTAGTCTATATAAAGGACAGTTGTAAAGCCCCTTAAATCTAGTCTGACCAGTAAATGTATATAGGTAAGCGTTGAACTTGCCACCACTTGTGTCACATGGTAATGTTTATGTTCCTTTACCTGTTACTAATTTACCTCTCATATTAAAAGACATCTGAAAATTTGGTTGCATTAGACTGGCCCTCTTATTTTGAGTAACAGAGATAGTTCATAATAAATCAGGATGCCCCTTGCAAGATAAGGAACAAGTGATAATTTTTTTTCCTTATTAACCTTCTGCAGTTTTTGCCTTTTGGACTGTTCTTTGCTGTATATGTTGTGAGGCCTTAATGACTTTGGCCCATTATTTGTATAAGCTACATCTAATATTAGAGAGACTTGAAATATGCACACCAGGAGAACATACTTTCCAGGATTCAGAGTTGCTTTGGAAGGTTTAAATCTAGTTCAATTAAACTCCTTGGGTTTATTAAAGCATGTGTATGGGGAATAGCTCCAGTGTAGGGTATCACAGTGATGCTGCTTTGTTTAGTAACACTATTGGAACTTCAGATGATCCAGAAACCTGCCTCTTCATCTGACAGAACAACAGATGATATCAACAATTTTCTTACCCTTTTTGGAAGAGAGCAAAGGAGGTGGCAAAGTAATCACTTGACTTCAGAAATGCCTGCTTTCTGTTGAATACACACAAACTTGAGTATATTTTCACTGCACTGCCAAAAGACAGAGCCTGTCCTTTTATTTGAAATTAAAATTTCAATTTCAGTGAATGGAAGAATGTTTTGAGCAAGTGAGCCAGCTGAACGTTCACTGGCAAGGTAGCCGTCACTGCCTCTAGTGTTCTTAAGATTAGTTATCCTCACAAAGCTTCCAAGCATAGGTTTAGTGAGTCAAACTATGTGGCTTATATGTATACCTTTTGGGCTTGGTTTGGATTTTTTTTGAATTAGTTTCTTGTTTGGCTGATATTAGCAAGGGGACCATTTTAAGCTCATGCATTGTGTATTGAACATTACCCAGAATTTCTACATTAAATCCATCAATTGTTTTAGGTAGAGGAGATCTCTAATCCAGCCTTGATTTGCTTGTGTTTCCACAGCAAACCATAATGCTTCTCTTGATTGCTGTATTATATTTTGAGAATTCTTCTCCTGTGAGTCATTATTTGGCAGGTACATGGTGAACTGCAGGATCTAGCTGAAAACTGACAGCTCTTCAACATCCTGCTGATCTTGGCCATGTTGCAGAACAGTGGTGGTCTGTTGCATTTATGACTTTTGAGTCTTGTGTCATGTCTTAGACAAGCTTTTAATCTTGGTTTTGGACTAATTGTCAGGAAAAATATTTTGATTGAATAAAGTGTCTGTGCAATGTATTAACATAACATGTCTGTTGTTGCAACAATCCTAGGATATAATTCCAGAACTAGAAGCTATTTATCAGTATGGCTGCTTTCTCAGGGTTCAGACTAGTAACTATATCAGTCTCTTTAACCCCACGGACTTGAAAATGAAAGACAAAACAATCATGACCAGGCTACAAGTCAGTATTCTTGGGAGAAGAGAAAAAAAAAAAAGACACTTCCACTTCCTTTCTCCACCCCACTTTTTTCTTTTTTTTTCTCTCCTTTTTTTTTTTTTTTTTCCCCTCCAGATGCTCTTCTAGACTTTCAGCTGGGGATATTTAACATTTCCCTGGTACTTCACACTGTATGTTAAAATCTAAATTGAATAGGTATTATCTAATTGCCTGAATCCAGAAGCAGGTGCTTTAGGGAAATAACCAAATATTTTATGATTCCTGATCAACTTGTGCATTGGCAGCATTGCTTTCTCCTATAGGAAGTTAGGTTCCCCCATTTTCAAGCCAGGATTATGATATGGAAAACAGAACATCCTGCACGTGCAGTGCAGAGATTAAAATCATATTTAATATTGCAGTCCCTTGAAATAATTCTAAATGAGAACATGTGAGCCTGCAGCAGTTTAAAATGTATGTAAGAAAACAGAGTATATTCTTCTGTCATTCTTGTAGATTTACCCCTTGGTGCAATTTCACCTCATAAAGCAGTTCACCATGTTTCACAGTGCTGCTTTTTCCCTTAGCCCAAATTATTATTATTTTTAAAATTTATTTCTGAAAGTTTTACTTTCTAATTTTTAGCTTTCACTAAGCCCTATTTCCAGGACAGAAATGATGGTATATGCTTGACTCCCAATTTTTGTAATAGGGGCAGGGGCTGTCTCCAATCCTCTGTTTAATGTGCTGAGCATACTGAGTGATTCCTAAACTTAGCAGCAGCCTGAGATAATAGAAATAGGAAGTTTTTTGAAAGATTAACCATAGGGCTGAGCAACAGAAGCTACTTAATACAAAGGGATCTAGGTTAGATGCTTGACTTGTCAAATAAGACTGACTCTTTCACCAGGAAAAACTGCCTCAGCATTTAAGAGAGTACATAGGCTGGAAGAATATGAAGTGATTCACTGTTGTAAGTCAAAGTATGTTAAGATTCACAGTCCATCCCCAACCATGACCATGCAGTGAACCAACACATAATTTAAATGTCTGCTGAGAGGCTTGCTGGAGAAAGTTTTCTAGGAATTATTTGGGACAGGTCACTATCTGGAAATCAGAACAGAGGCACTGTAATGTGTCAGCCTTTGTTCATGTCTTGCTCTCTTCTATGTTCCAATCTGTAAACATATTATATAATACTGCATATTGAGGGAAAATTGTGCATTTTCTGAGAATCAGTATTGTGCACTTACTCTGATTGACCTGTGTGTATGCCAAATTTTCAGTCCCATTTGCTTCTGTGAGACAAACTCAAGTTTAAAGGTGGGGTATAGTAGTGGGATTTCTCCCTTTAGTTCTTAAGTTATGAATTCTGGAGCAGACGAAGATACTAAATTCATTAGACTGTTTATATTCTGAATAGTGGAGACAATTTCCTAACATAAATGCCAGAAGGTATGTCTGGGGTAGTGTTCTGCTTGACCCTGCTTTTCACAAACAGGCAAGTGGTTGTGGCAAGTGAGATCACAGATGTCCGTTTGGGCTACAGTGATCATGCAGTGATGGAGCTGAGGGTGTGTAGGAAGCTGGGAGTGTAAGCAGCAGAGCTGAGACTCTGAACCTTAGGAGAGCAGACTTTGATTATTAAGGGAATTACTAAGTAGAAACCACTGGAGAGCAGCCATGAAGGGGAAAGGTGCCCAGGTGAATTGGCTGATTTTATTTGAGAGCTCAGCTTCAGAGAGTTGGTGTGAAGGAAGGCTGTGAATTTCGGCAGAAAGCCTGAACTTTGAACTAACTTGTAGATAGTGGTGGAAAGCAGGATAGGTAACAAAAGAGGTACACAGGGACCAAATTGGGAAGGCTGAGGCTAAGTGTGGGCTAAATTAGTGCATGACATGAAGGGTAACAAGAAGGGATACTACAGTTAGAATATTTGCAAGAGAAAATTTGAGGAGAATGGTGGGTTGTTCAAGGATGGAGGAAGACAGCCTAGTAATGGGCAATGCAGAAGAGGCTGAAGTAGTCTGTTGGGGGTGGTTGTTGTTGTTTTCTTTCTTTAACATCGGTCCTCCTAGACGAAACTCTCTCACTGACCTCTGTGTGTCATAACGTGGTTTGAGAGGGAGAGGAATAGCCAGTGTTGAGGGAGCAAGAGGGTAGGGATTACTTCTTTGAGTAGCTGGACATACTCAAATTAATATGTCTGCAAGGGGTTAATTCCAGGGTGCTAAAAGAGCAGCCCACAGTGATTGTGAGGTTGCTCTGTATCATCTATGAAGAATCATGGTGGATGAAGGTCCCTATTCACTGAAAAAATGCTAAGATTGCGCTCATTTTATTATTTTGTATTCTTTTATTTTTTTTGAGGTAGGAGGGAGAGTGTGGGGAGCTATAGGTTGGTCAGTACCTCAGTCCCTGGAAAGACTGTGGACCATATTATATTGGAGTCTGTTTTGAAGCATGTGAAGAACATAAGGACTGCTCAGCACATATACCAAGAGCAAATAGTGCTTTACCGATGTGATTGCTTTTCATAATGATATGTGATTGGCTACATAGACGAGGTAGGAGCAATACATCTAATGTACCTTGGCTTAGTAAGGCTTTTAACAGCATTTCCTACAGCAGTCTTATTTGGAAGCTAAGAAAGTATGGGCTGGCTGGACTGTTACATTGGTTGAAAACAGACACAACTTTTGGACTCAGAGGGTAGTGCGTAATGTTTCAGTGTCCAGCTGGTGACTAGTAGGAGCAGGATTCAGTACTAAAGCCAGTATTGTTCATCACTTTCATCAGAAATGTGGTCTGAAGTCATGGAATCTCACCACAGCAGACTTTTTAGATGACGCTAAAGTGGTGGGGAGTGGCTGACACAGCTGGTGCTAGAGCTTCAGTTCAGAGGGACCTTGGCTAACTTGAGGGTTAGCCGAACAAAAATGTCGTGCGGTTCAGTAAGGAGAAGTTCAAAGTTCTGCTCCTGGGGCAGAATAACCACAGAGCCTGGGAGGAGACTGGCTTAGTAGCAGCCCTGCTGAGAAGGGTGTTGCATTGCAGTGGACACTAGGCTGAATGTGAACCAACAATACACTTGCTGCAATGAGGCAAAACAGTTTATGGGACTACATTAGGAGGTGTGGTTAGTAGATCAGTAGAATTATTATCTCCCTTTGCTTGGTGCTAGTGAGGTTGCATCTGGCATTCAGTGTGTGCTTGTGATCCCCTAGTTCAAGAGGGTTGGAGAGAAACTGTGGTGGGCTATCAAGATGGCTGGGGACCTAGAGCACACAGCCTATCAAGAGAGGTTGTTGGATGTGGCTTTGTTTAATCCTGCAGAGAGGAGTCTAAGGGGTAATGTAATAGCTGCCTGTAGCTACTTGAAGCATAATTACAAAGATAACGGAGCCAAACTTCTCAATAGCGTGCAGCAGCTTAGCAAGGGGACTGGCTTACTTGGGAAGTTCAGTTTGGAAATTGGGAAAAACGTTTTTGGTAGGAGGGCAGTACAGCACTGGAGCAGTTTGCTCAGAGTTTGTGTAACTTCCATCCTGGAGGTTTTTGGAGCTTGGCTAGATGAAGCTGTGGCAGACCTGAGCTAATCTTGGAAATGGTCCCACCTAGAGACCTCCAAAGATCCCTTCCAGCCAAATTTCTTTGGTTTTAAGAATACTTCTTGATTTTGTATTTTGTTGTCTTTTGCTGGATTGAGAGTCTTGAGGTTTTATTCTTTTGTATGATCTGTAAATTAGAACTGTTGGCACGCTCTTATTTTTATATTTGGGACTGATTCTCTTATTGGAATTAGTATCCCTCATGTAAACCTCAGTGGTCTACATTACCATTCTACTTGTGGGTGGACATAGGCAAAGATTCAAGATTTGTGCACTTATGTGTGTTAAAACTTTCAGGAATGTGGATCAAGTAAAAATACCAGACCCACCGTGCTGTAGCACTGAAGTTCCATGATGCATAGATTCTTAGATTTTTTTAAAGCCATAGCAAAACTTTAGTCTTGCATCCTTTTTGAAAACTATTTATCTTAAAAAGAAAAAAACAACAACCTTCTCCCCTTCAAAATCCTAGTAGCCTAACTATTTCATATTCAATGCAAATTAAAGTTCTATAGAGAGATTGTATGAGTTTCTGGTATTCATTATTCAAGTCAAATGTATGTAAAGCTAGACATTTTTTAGTATGACCTATCAGTATAATACATTCATATACCTAAATATGTTTTGTAAAGATGACTGAATGTCAAAGCTTATTGAAACTATGTATATACATCTGACCTTTTGTACTGGTGCCCATTTTTAGTGTACTGTAGAAATATTTTCATTTTTATTTCTGTTTAAAACTGTACATCACAGAATTTGCAGGAGTTCTACTGCATACTGGTTATAGACCGCATACACAGACTGTAGTCTGTCTCCCCTCCTCTTTTTAAACCCTTTTATGACTTTATCTAGCTACCTTCAGTCCTCTACCAAAACTGTTTCAAACAAATCTCTTGCTGTATGTTTGGGAATTTGCAAGATTCAGTGCATTTTTCAGGGAGACTTAAAGAGTCTTGGGTCTTGTCTAAAAATCGCATCCCTAGATGAAAAGTGTTCATGAGCACTTCTCTATCTATGAGTACTTCTCTAACACATTCATGGCAGCATTGCACTAGGATGATGATGTATTTTTGCTGGTTTCCTTCCTAGCTATTTGTTGGTTACTGCCAGTGACGGTTGCAAATTCTGGAGCAGTGATGATGTCATGATGAATTTGCTGGCTTATGTTACTGCATCTCTCCCTTCATGCTATCCTTATCACCCTTCAGCATATTCTTATTTTACTGCTTATCTTCAGTTAGGTACCTATCTATCTGTGATCAGCTATGGGAGCGATTAAAAGCGTAGTAGAGATTCGCCTGGTTTTGAAATTCAGGATTATTTTTAAGATGCCTTTGTTCACCATCATAGAGAGACAGGTTTTTTTATTACCAGCTCTAGCAAGTGTGGTATATTTAACGTGTTCAGTGCAGATAGTCTCCAGAACTTTGCTGTTGACACAAAACAGCATCCTAGAAGGCAGTTTACTGTTTGGCTTAGAGAGTCTGTTAGCAGTGCTGCCAAAAGATGCAGTTGTCTCCCATTGCCTCTCCTATGCCAGTGCTAGGGCTCGGAGCTGGCTGACCAGGATCCCAAGCGTAGCAGTTGCTGTACAAAGCAGGGGGTGGGGAGGAAGCGCTGTGCTGGCCAGCGGTGGAAGGGTGGGATGTGACTAGCCACATGATAGCAGCACTAATGTGGGTTGGTTGCAGCTGGTGGTGAAACCACATCTTAGTAAATAGCTGCTGAATATATTTGAATTATGTTCATTTGAGAACCTTGTAACTTGGTCAAATTCAAGAGGATTTTTACAAGAACTTTGAAAGTCATGACCTTGGCTGTAGCTTTCCAAGCAAATCAAAAGTCTGTGCTCCAGACTGTAGAATTACAAGAACTTTTAATTGAAATGAGAGTTCAAAGATTTTTAATATGAGGAATTCTGTTCATTCCCGAACTTTTGTTAAGGAGGCTTCCTGCATAAGGGTGGCATGGAAAGTTTAACTCCCAGTGCATCAAGCTTGGCCAGATTTGGGGGAAGAACATTTCCATTTTTAGAACTGGGTTAATATCATTGTTCCCTGTAAAAAGGAGGGGAAGGGGAGGACATGGTTTTGGTCAGATATGGTATTAACTGATCTCGTAGCCTTGATAGTGAAACTATATTCCGCTACTGAATTTGCCTTCTTGTATGGAAGGCAAGCAGACTTTGCCTGCGGGATAAGAGGCATGCCTCCAACTTCATTCCTTCCAAGTGCAAGCTCTGAGGGGGAAATTCCCATGTGACGGGTGATGCTCAGTGTACAGTGAAGTCATGTGTTTTTTGCCTTTTATGTAAAAAGCCTTTCATTTTTCCTTTCATCAGTCTTGAAAAATTCTCAGCTTATTAATCTACTTGCCATTTTGTGCCTCAGGGGAGGGAACTTCAATTTAGAGATACTGGTTACGTGATGAAAACAAATACAGGCTAATACAGCCACCTCTGTTAACTGACTTCCCGTTTCAAGCTTCTAAAATTAGGTAATGTGCTAGGTAAAACGTTGTAGTGTAGTAGCAGATAACATTCTTTTTAAAAGATGACCCTTTGGGGGCAGGGAACGTCCTTGAAGATGGGCATAGTTGTGTTCTCATCTCTAGCTAAAGTGGTATTTAGTGATGAACAGAGACAAGCTGCGTTTTATGACTGCGCAGAAATCCCATGTGGAAAGTTCTTCAACTGGTATGCATATAATGGTGCTTAAAGCTCTGGGAGTTTGCAGCCCATTAGAATAATTCTTTTTGCTTATTCAGGAAAGCAAGCGCCTGCCTTTGGCCAGAGAGCTGGCTGACAGCAGGATCAGTGTGGTATGCTTCAAATCACATGTAGGCATAGAAAGTCGAGTTTTCACCTGAACAGTTGCTTTCATTATTTACCTTTTATCCCATTTGATCACCCCTGTCTATTACTGCAACCTCTTGGGATTTTAAGGCCATATAGTGTTCATATTAAAATCTGTTCTCTGCTGTTAACATAGGAGATTGAAAAATGCATCGTGCATTGCCTTTAGGGATGAAAACTTCTTGGTTTAATATGAAAGGTACAGGAGTTATTTATAATTACTTTAAACACTGTATCCTTTTTCTTCCCCCTGAAAAGAAACATGGTATCTACTAGCATCATTTTTGTTTAAATGTCTTTGCTTTTGCAGAGGTAAAAATGGTTGTTCGGTTTTCTTGTTTTGTTTTAAACTTAAGATGTTCTAAAGAACAACATTTCTTGGCTCCCCTCAGGATGTTTTTGTTAGGACTAATGGCTGGGGGGATGTTTGTTTTTAAATACAAAATAATAAAAATCACATAGGCCTTCACTTTTTTTTGTGAAAATAACAAATATTTCAAGTAGATTTTTCTTCTGTTTTCCAAGTAGGAAGAGAAAAAGAATAAGCTAGTTTCCTGTGGCTGATAAACTTCGTGTCTAATGAAGCAAACACTGAAGCTTTTTCTGTGGATGTCCATAACCTGTCTTTGCTGTCCAGGCTTTCCACGCAATAAAGGCAAGCTCCTGTGAAGCCTCTTCCCCTCTAGAGTCACTTTTATATTCTCTTTCTATTAATAGCAAGTTTCACACAATGAACAGATATGTTATATAACTGAGACCTGTGCTTCTCTGTCAAATGTGAGTAAAGCCAATGACTTCAAATTTTGTGGAGATAAGTATGCAGTGTGTTTGTATAAGGCCTGTTTCCTTACAAGATTCTTTAGGATTTTTTTTTTCTCTTCATTTTTATCCAGTTCCTTGAAAAACTCCAGATTCAAGTGCCTGTGACCTTTAATATAAGGGCATATTTAGGTCTGGCTTTGTACTGCAGTAGTCCAAAATGATATATTAGAATCTACTTTTTGACATACTAAAATGCCATATGTTTTAGTGTTCTGGTACTGCTTTCTTTACAAAAGTAGTCATGGACATGCTGCCATTATTTTTAAAAGGAAGCGTAAAAATTCTGTGCTGCTGAGAAGTATTATTTTCCTGTGATTTTGGTATTATGAAATCCCTGAATTTCCTTACTATTTTCATATTTGTTATTACTTTTGAAAAGGTTTTGCTATTTCTAAACTGTGATCCAAAACTTGGTATTTTGGTGTCATCTTTGAAGATTAAACCAGAAAGGTAAAAATCTTCTCCTGTGTGAATTAGCAGGACCAAGAGAATGGAATACCTGCAGCACCGCTAGGAGTCTAGTCAGTCAATGGTAAGATACAATGCAGAAGGCTGCATGTGTATGCAGATACTGTATATGATACTCACAGAGTTCATACAGGATCTGTTCTCTAACCTTTAGCTTTGCCATTTCTCAGCACATTCATTTCTTAACACAGTTTTTCTAGGAAGTTCAGAGGATATACTGTATTAGGGCCCAAATGTTGAGATTGTAGCTGTTCTGTTTTCTGCCCTTTAAAACTTTTGTATCTTTCTTTTAGAGTGTGTTGGACTGAGAAATTGTGTTCTAGTGTGGACTGTCTGTGACTCTGCTCCAAAATGGCAATGTGAATGGGGGCATAATCAAGAAAGCATGACGTTTGCTTTTGTTTGCTGGGTTCTTATGTTTTCTGGACAAAGATGATTCCCATCTGATTTCAGGTGATAATACTGTTTACAAAAAGAAATGAATCAGATGAGAGTCAACAGTTACTTATATGTATAGCACAGATGAGTAAGTCTTCAGGTGATTTTTGTGTACTGCTATGTTTTTGATGCTTTGTGTTGTGGTGGTGGAAAATCACTTTTGTTTAAGCAAAAACTCTTGCTATAAACTAAAGTGGAACAGCTGTGACAGGCCAGCCCAGACAGTGGCAGTTCTCTCTTTATCTGGCTTCCCTCTGTACCAGCTGGTAGAAGGCTGCTACATCTGCTCATCTCATTAGCAGCTGCTTGTCTGGGTCAGGAGCTTTTTGATACAGAGTTCCGGTGGCTGCAACCACTATGGAGATTTACCTGAAATAGCAGACCATGGGGATTTATACTTTTTCCTTGGCTTTCATACACATGATATTCAAACATAAAGGAGAAAAAAAGTAATGTAAAAGCTAGATCCCATGCTTCTGTTCTATTTCTTAAATAAGATGCTATTCATACTAAGTGGAAATAGAAAAATCACTCCACATTACAGGATTTCTGTAGCACTGAGGCATAGCCTTTAGCAAACCAGTCTGAATGTCATAATGTGGCTAAGTGTTGTAATATCACTGATTTGTACTCTGAAACCTCAGCTGTACCTGAAATGTCAAAAAAATGGAGAAGAAAATGTATGTCTCTGTTAGAGTTAAGGGACATTGATCTTTATATAGCAGTAAAAGAGCTGAAGGCATTGGGGATGTGTGTATTGTCTGACTTAGGTATTTACTTGATTAGCTTGGGTTACAGCCTAACACCTAACTATAGGAGATGAACTCCTGAAATCAGGGGTAAGAGAGAAAGGACTGTTCAGAGCAGAAATTTAACTTAGGTGCGCTTGATCTTTCTGACTTTTGGAATAAATTTTACAGTCTTGGTTTGGATATTGAAGTTCCCTAAATTGGCCCCTTAATTTCCCCATCTCCAAGGAGTGGTATTCGCTCCATATCAGGGACTGGAGACAAGTGAGCCTCTGAGGCAGACAGGGAAGAAGTAATTTAATGTAGGGCTACAATGCAAGTACGTGGGGGGTTGTGACAGACAAATAAGCGAAAAGGATCAGTTAATGGAGAAACAATAAAGTTTGGAAATAGAGGAACAGTGGAGGAGTTGAGAGAAACTTTCCCACCAGTTGACTCAGTGAAGAAGAGGCTGAGAAGTGAAAGCTGTCAGACTTCATGAGTGTAAGAAAGTGCTGTGAGAAAAGGCCTTTGAAAAGTCCTGTGCTGTTTGGACTGTGCCTTCCTTCTTAACTCACTGACAAACTTCTGTGTAACTTTTCAGATACTTACCTTGATTTGGTCATTTCTGAAACCTTCCAAAGCAGGAGATGATGTGTAGATACTGTTGACTTGACAGTAGCAAAACCCCAGATAAGATTGTGAATTCATGCTTCTTTGTGGGGTTTGACTTGATTTAAGGTGAAGTCACTGATTTGGTGGGAAAGTGTGATTGTGATAGTGGGGGGCTAGCAGATTCATTCATATACATTTTTACTTAATTTCCTCTTTGTACACAGGAAAATTGCATTTTTAATTCTGTCATAGATATTCCTATATATTTTCATCCATACATTTTTTGTTCTTGATTCTTTATAATGGTTAATATTCTGGAATTTCTAGGAGCTCTATATTTGTTTTTTCAGGAATGGAGTCATTAAGAATCTAAACTCTGCTCCCAGTATCTCTGAGTCAAGGACTGACATATGTCAGAGGTCCAAGGAGAAAGAAAACAGGAGCTAAGGCAGCCCAGACCTGAATGGGGAGGGAAGGAGGCTGTGCACAGCCATGAGTCTGTCTCTTGGAGTGAGATTCGTTTGCCTCACTTTAAGTGTTTGCAACTTAGACGCCTCCATTTAAGCTAATTGTCCAGACTATTTCAATTGCCAGTGAAAAGAAATAGGCATTTCTGAGGCATGACTCGTGATCTTTTTTTAGGATGTGGTGAATTGGACCTGCAAAAAAGAATGTTTCTTTGTGAATGGAGCCTGAGGAAAGCAGAGCAAACATAAATGTCTGCACTGTGGAAAGTTGCAGCTAGGGAAGAACTTCACCCCAGTGTGGGAGAACACACATGATACTGGACACTGGTAAAGGCAAAAGGAAGAAGACTCTGTGACTCTCCATTACCTGGGAAATCCACCCCCAAAATTGTGGAGTGATAGAACTACTTACGGTACCATAGCTTACCTTAAAAAAATGTTTTTTTTAAATCTCACTCAGAGACCAGGGAATTATATAACAACCATTTTAGTACACCCACAACAGTAGAATGGTGGCAGTTACACAGTGAGGAGAGCAAACCAAGGATGCTGTTTGCTGAGGAATTTTAAACAAAATGGGCTGTTCGGAGGTGTTTAATTGCAGTGTTGGCAACTAATTTTTCTGTCCTTAAATATGTGGTAGTCACTGTCTGTCTTGAAAATGTGGCTTCAGAACTCTTATAATTTTGTTTAAGAATCTCTTCTTTTATTCTAGGTTATTAGATATTATGGTTGTGAAGAAATGCTGGAAATGTGGTTCACAGCACTTTATTTGCATACTGTTTTTAACCATTGAAGATTTTCATTTGATTACTTAGGCAGACATCCGAATATTTTAATCTTTATGCCATGTGTAGGGTACCTTTTTGACATAGTTTTAACCAGACCGCTGAAAGAGTTACTTTAGCAGAAGAGAATCCAGATTGGGGATGGCTGCGCTTTTGTTACTTCAGAAAAGCTGGAAGTTTTCTTTTATGGTTTAATGGAAAAACAGTAGTTAGTTGGGGGTGAGGCGCCAGTTATTTCAAAGTTTCAATTTTTATTTACTATGACTTTGTGTCTCAAAAGATTAATCAGCAGCAAGAGAATTAGATTTTCTGGTAGTTTTTCTGGCCTTTAAGCATCTAATTACATTTGCTAACAAGCAGTAAAAAGCTATTGTTAAAATGCAGGATGTGTTAATATAATTATTTTCACTGTTGTGCATCTCATGATAGGAAAATGCATACAAGACAGACTGATCAAAATAACAGTCCATATTAAATGCTTCTGTTCTGTAAAGACTTAGGGAATGATGCTAACAGAAATGTTGTCTTAAGACTATCCTGCTGAGTCTTAGTAAAGAGCCAAAAGTGTGGAGGGGAAATCTACTAAGGACTAAATTATGCTCTGTTTTTGAATTGTAAGTATCAGAGAAGGTAATCTGTCACACAACTTTTTTTTACTATGAAAAGTTTCTGAAAGCTTCCCTTAGAAAAGTTCTAAGACTTGGATATTCAGGAGAATAATGTGCCATTGAACTAATAATGCTTAAAAAAAAAAAAAAAAAAAAAAAGTCATTCCTTTCTTGATTTCTGCTCTTCAGTCTTGCAGCACCATTGAGCATAGTAGTTTTGGTCCCAGAAGAGAAATTGTAATAGAGATTTAAATTGTTATCTATTAACTCCTGAGCTCAACATATAATTCTGGCATCCTGTCCATGGTACCTACGCTTGAGATAGGGAGTCTTCTGAGATGCTGGTAAAAGTGTGGTGGGAAGTACAGAGATGCAGTTGAGCTACAAGAGGCTTTTTCCCTCTTTCCACAAATGAAACACAGTTCTGTTTTGGGATAACAGCTTGCTACAGGTGTCCATTAGGTGGTGAATGGTAAGCTTTGCATGAGAGCTGAAGAAACAATAATAATGGAAAGAAAATATCTTACCTGAGCCAGCTCTGAGGCTAGGTCTTTCCATCTTTTCCCAAAAGAGTTTGCACCTGGGAAGGGATTCTTCTAGATGCAGGGGATTTCCATCCATCTGCATATGTAGGGACTTGTAGCCTCTTCCTTCTAAAAGTAAAGAGAAGGTGGAGAGGCAGTGACTGGCTGTTGCAGGGTACATGGAACTGACCAGCAGGGACGAAGGAAGACAGATAAGAGCTCACCTCTTAAGAGGTGATGGTAAACTCAAACCCATCATTTTGTATTTTAAGTTAGATTGTATGTCACTTTAGATTTAACTGAATTTACACTGAATTTCATCTGCCATTTTGTTGCCTGTTCATTTTCATGAGCTTTTTCAGTAGTTCTCTGTGGGTTTTTTTTTCATTTATTACCTTGAGTAACTTCCTATCGTTAGTGGATGTTGTCACTTCACTATTCACTGCTTTTCAGACCAGGAAGCTTAGGGTTTTATATATTTCAGCACAGATATTTCCATAACTCCACTGATGACTGCAAGAATTGACCATTTACCCCCACTCATGTTTCCAGTCTTCTAATCCATTATTTACCTGTGCAAGAAGGACCTTTGCTTTTATAGGTGTTTAGTTTCCTTAAAAGCCTTCAGTGAAGGACTTTGAAAACCTTTTGGAATTTAAAGTAGAGGAACTGGCTCAGCCTTTTCCGCTTGCTTGTAGATAGGACTCCAGTAGGTTTTAAGTCAGGACTTCCCTTTAGAAAAGCCACATTGACTCCTACCAACCAGATCATGTTTATCCAGATGTCTCCTAATTCTGTTCTTCATTACAGTTTCTACTAGTTTGTAAAGCACAGATCTCAGGCTTACAGGTCTATGGGTCCCTGGATCTTGCCTGCTGTCCCTTAAAAGTCTGTCACATTTGCTACCATACAGTCCACAGCTACCCAAATATTCTTAATTGAGAGGTTACATACCATTGTGTTAGTAATTCACCGATTTCATGCTTGAGTTCGTTTAGAATTCCTGGGTTGAGTACCGTCTGGTCCTGGTGATTTGTTGATGTTTGTTTTGCTGATCTGTTCTCTATCTGCTTATACAGTCATTGCAATTTCAAACAGATCCTTGAAGTCCCCTGCCAGGAAGGGTTCTGGTATGGGAACTGTAGGAAGTAATGTTGCATGGTGTAGCAAGCCTGTGGCAAAGCTCCATGTGAGACCTTACAAGAAGGAGAAGTGATTTTGTTTCAGTACAAAGCTGGCATCATTCCTTTCATTCCACCCTCTTGCATGTATGTACTTACAAGTGCCAAGATGCGCGTGTCCAAGTAGTCTGTCTAGCATCCGGGCACCAAGATGTGTGGTATCCAAGTTGTTAGTCCAGAATTCTTTGCAGTGATGTGGAGGACAAGGGACTCCTGCTATTAAGTTCTCATCATATCTTCTGGATCCTTAGTTTGGCAGACATGCCGATTTTGCATGTGCCTTTATACCCTTGAGGAGCTGACAATGGCAGACTCTACATCCTGTCCCACCTCTGCATCATTAAGAATTACTCAGTCTCTTATTGTAGCCTTTTGTTTTCCTGATCTGGCTATCCTGAGATGCTATATGTAGATGTGCTTCTGTCTTGCTGACCTGCTGATCTAGGTGCCATCAACACATGCCATTTTTATATTCCCTCTTCTGCTGTTTTTTCTGGTGTTTCTTGCTCAAACATTCTCATTTATTCTCCATTCCTACCAACCTTACTATTTCTATTGCAGTTCTTTACAGAAGCTCCCCCAGCTTCTTGTACTGCTACCATCACTGCAATGAATCTGTTTAGTTTATTCTCTGTAATGCCTTTATCTTCTGAGTGCTCCTTTCCTACTCTCATCATGAATTGTCCCACAGACTCTGGCTGGCTTCCTGTTCCTGATGTGTTTGAAGAAAGGCTTATTATTAGTTTTTGCCAGCTATTCATCAGATTATTTTTTTAGCCTGCCTTGCTGTGTTTTTACATTCAATTTGCCAGAGCTTAGGATCCTTTCTACTTCTTCTATTAGGGCATGACTTCAGCTTTTTGGAGGGTAGAATCACTCCTATACTACTGTTTAACCATTCTGGTTTCCTTTTTTCCTTTCTGTTTTTTTTTAATAGGAAACATGTACCTGTCTTGTGCTTCCAGTCTTATGTCTATCAGTAGTCTCCAGAGTGCCTGTAAAGATTTAAATTCTTTATCTGACCATCTTGGATCCTCTTTAGCAAGTTTCCTTACTTCTCATGTTGCACTTGCTGAAGTTGAGGGCAACTGTAGATTTATTTTTCATCATTGCTGCTCCTGTAGGGAAGTTACAGCATGCAGAATTAGTTCAAAATCTTATAGCTAAAGAGCCACTATATATTTAGGACCAAGTCAAAGTTTGCATCTTCTTTTGTGGACTTCGTATCAAGCATGAAGCAGTCACTGATTTCATTCAAAAAATGGTCTCTGTATTGTATGTTGATATGATGTGATGCTTGCAGTCTACACAGATGAGAAGTGAGCTGAAGTCTCCCATTACTTTTCTACTATATTTGCCCTCTCTTTGATGTCTTTCATTGTACCACCTTAAGTGTTGCTGTTCCAGTCAGGTGGTAGTAAGGACCCAGTACCTTCCTATTTCAGCCTGGGATCCAGTCCATGAGGACTCTGCCTTACTTGTGGAAGGGGTGAGCTTATTGGTTTGAAATGAGGGGAACTAAACATTTTCATATATCAAAATTGTACCAATTGTACAATATTTAGCATAATAAAATAAGTAGAATAATTTTCTTGACTGGAATGCTGAATAAGTACAGTTTATTTAGGGAAGAAAAGAGAGGTAAGAGGAAAAAAGTGTTCCTTTCTATGTTAAAGATGCCTTTACTTAATCCACAATGCAGTGCTGAAAGCCTCAAATGGTAAAAGGAAGAAAAAAAAATGACGCTAAAACTTTCTTTAGGTTTCTGAAATAGGATATTTCTCATCCCTATATCTTCTTAAGTGTAGGACATAGTATTAAGGGGAACTTCCACTACTCGGACAACTGCCAAAAAATAGGATTGTAACATGCATGGTCAAGAAGAATTTTGGGAAGTGTGGTGACTAACCTTTTGATGAACAGTGCTCATGGTGAAAGTCTCTTATATCTGCTTCTGACTAATAGGAAGGAATGGATTGAGGAGGAAGGGGAATTGGATGAAAGTGACTACAAAGCAATGGCTTAAAAAGCATACTTCAGAAAATCAAAGAATTGGTGGAAGTCTGAAGACAGAAGCTCAAGGGACTTAGTGGTTTCTTAAAGAAATGCTGTAAGGGCACAAATACAACCTGTTTCTTTGAGACAAAAAGATAGCCAAAACTGCCACTGTCTAATTACAAGTTCTTTAGTAATCTGAAACTGAAGGAGCCATGCAAAAAAGTGGATACTACGTCACCTTTTGAACATGTGGTATAAAAGAATAGTACTCATGTACAGAGATGTTACTGGAAGGGCCAGGTGCAAAACAATATACAACTGGCAAAGGTGTAACATGAAGATACTCTATAAATATATTAGTAGCAAGAGAAATCACTAAGGAAAGAACTAGTCTTTTAGGCAGAAAGGCACCAATAGATGATGCTGAAGAGGTTGTTAGTGCCACTTTTACTTGAGAATTTACTTAGGGTTAACTGTGATCAGACAGGGACTAAGATGTCAGAACTCAGCCTAGCATATAGAGAGGCAAAAGTTTGGTGTTCTTTCTTAAATAATTTTGTGTTTGATGGATTGTTTGGGTAATTGACTAAAATGTTTTGGTGCTATTAGTGACTGTACTTGAGAGCATGCATTAAATGGTTGAAATTCTGGAAAACATAAGAACAAACTTAGTGCTTGTTTCTGAAGGGGAGGGTGGAAGGAAGTATGGAACAGAACTACAGACCAGGCAGATTAATTTTAATTCCTGGAAAAATACTGGAACAAACAATTTGTAAGCATTTGGAAGAAAGTGAGGTAGTAAGCAACAGTCAACATGAATTTGTCAAAGACAAGTCATGTTGAATCAGTTTGTCTTCCTACTGTGACAAGGCAACATGCCTGGTGGATATGGGCAAAGTAGATTTGATACGTCTTGACTGTAGGAAGGCTTTTGACACTCTCCTCACACTCTTATGAACAAGGTGGAAAAATACCATCTAGCTGAAACTTGGACAAAGTAGACAGCACCAAGTTCAGTGTATGATTTACTCATTTGTTTTCAGCTGCAGAGAAATTCACAGTTTTGCAGTAGCCTGTCTGAAGTCTGATACTAATTAATGCTGTGAACAATTAAGATTCTTCTATAAATAATACCAGAGATGGAAGCTATGTTACTGAACAGAACTAGAATTCTGTTTTTTTAAATCAGATGCAGAGAACTGAATCTCATGCTAAGATGTTTTTTGTTCTTTTTTTTTTTTTGATGCTGTAAAGCAAAGTGCAGAATGCTGCACTTAAGTGTGAATAATCAAATACAACATGGGAATAACTTGTTAGATAAGCAGTTCTGAATAAAATAATTTTGAGGTTCTTGTTGTTTCAAACTGAATGTGAGTTATGAATGACATCTTGTTAGAAAACATTGCCATTGGCTGTACACGCAGAATGGTTGTATGTAACACTAGTCTGGCTCAGAAATACATGAGTAAGGAGTAGGATCTTGTGTATCCTGCGTGGGCCCTCAGACTTCAAAAGATGTTGACAGTTGGAGATGAGCCAAATGTGAGAGCCCCAAGAATGGTCAGAGATCTAGAAAACTTCCGTGACAGATGGACACTGCCCATGGCTGTGGTAGTCTGTGTCTGCAGTCCTTGCTCTTTGTGTTGAAAATGCTACTGTTGACTGTGGCTTACTGTACCACTTGTATGTAATCACGTTTTTGATTTTTTTTTCTCTTTACACATGTGTAATATTCAGAAAACTGCATTTTGAAACAAAGAAGGGAAAACTTCCTTATTCAGAAAACACCAACACTGAGATTGCAAAATCTAGGATTCAAAAATTAAAAAATGCTAATTCTTGACTGCATAAGTCTATTCAGCTTCCATGCATGAACGCAGGCTGCCTTTTTAATTATGCACTTGCATATTATTTTCTCTCATGTAGGTTTCTGGACTCATTTGTTGCATGTCATGAATGCCCACAAACTGAAAAAGATGTGTGGGCATCTCGATAATACCTCCTCATTTCTTGTATATGGTCATGCAGTCTAACGTTTTTAAGGCATTTTTTTTTAACTTCTGTGTTTGTGCTAATATAAGGAAGATGCAGGATGGATCACTGCTATCAACCTACTGCAACGCAGTAAATGAGTTTGAGCAGTTTAATATTGAATTGTTCACTCATTGTGTGGTTTTAGTGCCTAAGGATACTTAAGGAAGCATTGTCTTAATAATAAAAGGAGATGGTTACTTGCATTTTATTGTTTGTCATAGTTCTGTGTGAGAGCTGATCCTATACATCAGTTAAGCTATTTCAATGGCAATGTTAAAAATGGAATGTTCACCACTTGCAGAAGTTAAATTTTGTGTGACAGCTTTTGTTCTTGTTCGTGCCATGAACAATATTTCAGTACTGTGGTGTGAGGAAATTCATTTAGTTGTATGCTATGCTGATAGAAAGGTGATTACAGTGATATATATGAACTTATAGATGAGCAAAGTCTGATTCTGATCTTTCATCCGCTGATGTAACTCCAACATACCCAGAATGAAACCCCTGTATTTTCTTTATATATTATATATATGTACATATATGTATGTGTGTATCTGTAAGTAAATCTGTAACAACTGTTAAGAGGCACTTAGACTGTGTGCTGAAGGGCAGGGGCATACATTTTAGGAATGTGACTTTCTTGAACTGCATGTTTTAAACTTTCTGTTTCAGTGTGACTTCCTGCAGAAGAGACCACTTATAAAAGTGGTAAATTTATACTTGTACTGCACCATTCAGCCCAAAGAATCTTGCAGTACCTAAAGAAATGCAAAGAATATCAAGTTGGCAAAATTACTATGAAATCGTACTAGTCTGAGCAGAAACTGAGAGCTGCAGTGTAGTGCGCAGCTCTACTGGATGGCCATATTTTTAAAAAGAGGGTGGGGGACGATAGCAGATACGCTGCTTCTTTACCCCTTACATATCAGCCAGTTTCAAACATAAGCTGTACAATGAGAAACTGTAATAGCTTTAAGAAATAGAGAAGCTTAGGGAATATCTTCCCTATGAAACCGGTGTTCGGAAGCTTAAAGATTTCTTATTGTTAAACTGAAAGCCACAATCTCAGCCATCTTTTGCATGTGTTTCATCTAAAATCCAGATTGTCAAAAGCTCAGGAGTGACGGCAGCCATAGCCATGCATGTGTTCTCTTGAATACTTCTCTGTAAGCTTCCAGGGGGTTGTACTCATGCAGACTCCTGGCGTGTCTGCAATGCAGTCTAGAGTGTGACTGCAGTTTCACATGCATAATGAGCTAGCTTTAAGCCAGGTGGAGATTGCTTTTCAGCCACAGCAGCACAGGTTTTAACCACAAAGTACTTAACAAGCCCTGCAGAAGTCTCTGCTTCTCTTCGTCCCCAGGAAACTGCCCCTGTTATAGGAGACTGTATAGTGAACACATGATGGAGAAGCTGCCATGCTGTCTCAGTTGGTAAAAGAACTAGAAATCGGTGTATGTTAGTCTCCTTTCACTCTGTCTCCCTAAACTTACCTTTAATGGTAAATACCAAGCTTCATTTATTCATGCACGTGGTGTATGAAGGCATTTTAATGAGCCTGACAGCTGAGTGGCCTCTGACAAAACAAACTGTCACTATTCTTGTAGGATAGCTTGGTAGATTGTCCTGCAATGAACAACAGCCTAACAGAAGAGGATAGCATCTGAATCAATTATGTTGCTTGATTTTGTCAGCTGGCATATGGTATTTGCAGTCCTTAAATTGGTTTAAAACATAGATCTCCTGCTGTGCTGATAGCTAAATCTGATTATTCAATGATCTGGCTTTTCCTGTAAGATACCAGAATTAAGCAAGGCAGCATATTTATTACGACATGCACTGAGAGCGCATCAGTGCATCCTTTAATGAGGAATTTGTGAAACCAGCTTTGTGGGATTAGGGTACTGGAGGTGAGGTTTGCCTGTTCCAATGTGCCCAGCAGGATCTGGTGTTTATAAAGGGAAGGGTAAGAAAAGGAGTCTTACGTGCTACCCTAGATTTTGTTATAGGTTCCCTCTGAAGCAGTAGCAAATATCTGCTTACCAAGTACTGTAGAAAAACTTATTTGTATGCCTAATATTGCAGTGAAGATTGTTAAAATGTTTGCAATATTTGACTTTCCTGCAGTGTTCCTAAAGAAAATGATGACTAAATTCAGTTCTGACCTGCTGGTCTGAGAAGAAATCCCAGACAGACATGGAAAACATGAAGCAATTGCGATTTAAAACCTGCTTCTGAGTTTTTCCTTTTTCCTCCCTCATTGTGTTATGTCTCTTCAGTTATAAGATTGCTGGAACTGCATTGATGTTTTCTACTTTTTTACTTACATGTGGTAGACATTTAAATGGTATCCATCATCATCTACCCCTTAGAGATGAGAAAAGTAACAGATGTTTAGCCACATAGATCAAAACTGCATTGAGTGGTTCAGTCAACCCATTAAAAATAAAGCAGTAAATCTCGAATGTGGAAAGTGTAAAGAAATAACAAAATAAAATACCATTTTCCACATTAACTTATGTCGATTATGCCCATTCACAGTAATTGTCAGTAGTTTATCTTCTCTCAGTGTTAGAGGAGAGCTATGTGCTGTTCCTCCCATCTGATAAGCGCTCTGCTTAGCCACAGTGGTTTGTGGAAACTGGATTTACAGGTCTTCACAGGCCCTGTGTGCTGCACTTGTGTGGAAGAAGACTTTGTTCCTGGGTGCATCAGATTAACTGCTCATTCACAGTACAGTTGTTCTGTGCGTGTATGGCAATGTCGGCATTGCTGGGGGGCCGTGGAGGTACAGGTATACGGTGACGGGACAGGCTGAGGCATTACGAGAAGGCCCCCAGTTAAGCTTCTGCAACAGCTGCCAGGGAAGTGAATCGGGCCTTTGCCCTGAAGACTCTTTCCTTATGGTTGCAAGTTGCCCTAAGGAAATGGAGCTATCTGAGGCATGACCAGATTAACTGTCCTGAGGGTACACATCTAGCCTCTATACTGCAGGTTGGATAGAATAAAATCCATGTGAATTCTGGCTCATTTCTGAATAATATCTAGGGCATGTAGTGCTATGAGCAGAAGGATTTGCAAATACCGGTTGCATAAGAAAATTACACAGAAGATGAAGGGAACTGATACTGTTGTTGATTTTAGTATAAAGCATCTGTATATGCTCTGTGGCCCTAATAATTTTGGGTTATTTTTGCTGATTCATCAGGATTTTGTTTTATTTGATTTTTGCCTTGGATGATGATACTCAACCTTGAAGCTGTGCATCAGAGTTATGTGCTCAGTCCGAAGCATTATGGCATTTATTCCCTGCAGTTTCTAGCTTGTTTTAAAAAGTAAGCCAGGAAGCAGTTACTTCTTTTGCAAGGTGTGCACTGTGCTCCTGTGCATGTTAAAACAAAGAAGTTGATGGCTGTATCTGTTCTTACTGTGACTGTGTAGCCTGAAGAGAAAGATGCCTACTTTTTTCTTCAGTGTGCAGATAATTGTAAGCTAATTCTTACTGGTATTAATGATTGGGATCTGAAAAATGCACCTGATGTTGATCACAGCCTGTTTCCTTATCAGATACTTTAAAAACTTCTGAATTCCTCTTCTGGTATGAAGAAAATGTTTTCCATAGTTGGCCATACTAGAATTATGTGACTTGATCATAACTGGCTTCAGTGTCAGAGGGGAGGAAGAGGAGGAGATGGTGTGGGAAATAACCACCCTCCCAAATTTTGAACTTCCTCAAACCCCCTGTTCACCATATGGATGAATCTTAGACTTTTAGAGTTTCTGGAGAGAAGAAGAGACGACAGAGGAGAAAATCCAGTAATGTACTGTTTGTGACACTTGCTACTAGAGATGTAGGTTACTCAGGGTAAAGTCTCAGCTTTACTTAATTGAGACCAAGGACCAGATTTGCTGCATCCCAGCAGTGCCCATCACTCAAGCCTATTAGAGACCCACCACAGAAGAGTTGTTTTCTCTGTTGAAACTTTCCCACTGTGATGTTCAGATCCCGCCTCCAAGTGCTTTGCCTCTGCAAGGAGCGTGTTCACTAGATGAGCAAGTGCTTCACTGGGGAGCTGCAGACACATTGTGCCCAGTGCACCCCGGGGAGCCCACATTAATAAGCTCTGCTGGATTGCTGCTTTACCCTGGAGCACCTTGCTTTGTGCCACAAAGCTCAAAGGAAGGTGCAGAAGATTGAGAAAACTGAAGAGTGAGATTGCAAAAATACTGTGAGGCATTGGCCAGAGGAGTCTGTAGTCTAGTCTAAAATCTATTCATTGTAATTATTTCATTTCACATGAACAGGAGAAATCAGTGGTTGCCGAGGCTTCTTTCCTGACTGGGAGTTTGATGGTGGGACTGTTTGATTGTAGGGATTGTAAGCAGGATCAAAGGGGGTATTTTTCACTTGCATTTGTTTGTAATTCCTAGGTACATGTATTGAGATCCTCAAAACACATATGAACAGCGTTAAACCTGGGATTTGGCCCATGAACATAATCCCTACCCTCCAACTGTTTGATAGCATTAAAAATACGGTGGGCAGGGGAGAAGAGGTGTAGCAAAGAGCATTTTCCTTACTGTTTTCAAAACAAGTTGGAGTGGGAAACTGAACTAGATGACCTCTCATTTGTTAAATCTTTAAAAGTCCTTTATGAATCTGGTGATAAACTTGTTTCATAATTTTCCCTCATTGTTTCTGTATGTGCATGCGTGTGTATGTTTTTTTTTTCCTGAAAATATTTTATTGCAGGAAATGGAAACATTATTTAGGAAATCACCATTACAGTCTTAATCAATATAATGACTTTCTAACCATCACTAATAAAAATAAAAGGAGAAATCAATGACAAAAGAAGACTTCTTCGTGGAAGGATGTATTCCTGCACTGTGATTACAAAAAAGGAACCAAATTCATGTTGCTTTATTTAGGTCAACCTAGGAGCGAGACACTTCTGTTTATGTTTCCAAAAGCCATATATCAAATTCAGTGCATCCAAATATCTTATTTCCCGTTTATTTTGCTTGTCATTCCATAGAAATAACATACAATTTTCAAAAGGTAAATGTTAATTTTCAGAAAATAAACAAAAAGATATTAGTTACTCTGAAGTCCACCCTGCCCAGGTTACTTGAATCTATGCAAATACTGTTGACTGTAGTTGGGAATATACCAAAGTGATTCACATTGTAGTGGTACATTTACAGAAATAGTTTATGTTGAGGATTTACAGATACTACCTGGAGCAGCATTCTGGTAATGTAATACAGCTTCAGTTCCTAGATTGGTATGTCATGCTTAGGTACAAGATTGGTGTTTGTCATACAACTTTATAAATAGTAACTTTATAAAAAGTAACTTTATAAATAATAATACAGGACTAAATTAGTATTTGTTTCTTCAACTTGGGCATTATTTAGAAGTTCTTATGTCTTCAGCTAATATCAAATGATTACAAGCTAATTTTGTTTCTATGCTGGAATTTGCTTTAAATAGTTCAGACATGGATATGCCTTTCCTGGGAGCAGCCTGTTATTATTTGTACCCTTCTGACCATTCTAACTGAAATATTTAGGTTAAGTTTTTCAAACAGGCGCTCCAGTATTGTGCATGAGTGCATTGTGTGCCCAGTCTGTGCCCCCCCCATTTTATTGAGCATATATAGCTTCCGTGGACTTAAAACTGAGAACCTCTGAAGAATTAGGTTTGCGAGTCTGGTAACTGAAATTGTTACCTACAACAAGGTTCTGTGGTTTACAAAAAAAGCAATAAAGGAGAAGATCAGAAAAATTAATGTGATTTGATATGTAGATCTTTCATAGAAAAATTCTTGCAGATTCTGAAGGATGGTGGTGGTGGTTGGGTTGGAGCGGGTTTTAGGGATTTCATTTACTTTTCCTATATGGGAAAAAAAGGAAAAAAAAAAAAAAAGATGGAATAGTCATCAGTCTATTGCATTTCAAAGACACTGTTTATGCTTTTGAGGAATGTTCTGATTCTGCTAGATTTTTCTATGCACTTAAAACACAGAGAATCTAAGACCACAAATCCATTCTGAATGTTGTTTCTTTAAAATTCATTCAAGACTAAGCACTGTCCAAAGTTCTATGTTTATTTATAAAACAAACCCAAAGGAGGCTCTGCTGGGAGAAGGCCCCTATCACTGTTACTCGGAGTAGGCCAGATTGCATGGTGTTCTCCTTCTTGGATGCTCCGAATAAAAGTGCAGTAGGTTTTCTTTCCAGGCACCCTGCTAGATCTTCTCAGCAGTTATTCATGCTAGTGTAGTCTTCCTTTTCATACAAATCTTTTACTTTGATTGCTTGTGTCTTTACGGAAAGAAAATCTTAAACTCCATCCCCCAGATTATCTTAACTAGCTTTTCAGGACTTTTGTGCTTTACCTCACCCTATCCTGGAACTGGAAATCTACGCCTAATAGATGTCCAGTTGTTGAGGGGGGCGTCCTGCTTTCATTTAATAGCATCGTGTTGCGTACTTGTTCTTTGTGTTCACTTGTAGGGATATTAATGAACTCATTTTTAGCATAATCTGAGTTGACAGGGATTCTTTTATTCCCTAGGGCAGTTAGTTAAACATTTGTTTTTTCATTCAGAATTTCCTGGTTACTTTCAGTAAGTTGGCTTTAATGATTATACAGAATTATTCTAAGAGTTATTCTAATACTCTTAATATAAGGAAGTAAAATTGCATAGAACCAAGGCTGGGTGATGCAGTAGGAGACAGACAGCTCAGGAAGATATTGTTATCTTATTGCAGCCAACACTGGCATCAAACTAATGTGTGCCTCCAGTCCTGTTGGTGCTGTGGAGCTGGTTGTAGTTAGACAGGTTCAGCTGCCTGAACATCACTTCATTAAAGTGCGAATCAAAAGGCCAAAGCCAGCCTTGAAAAAACTATGGATTTGGGATCTATGCCTCATTGAATTCATCAGGAGGCAGGGCATTTTGAAAACTGTATTTCATCTGCAGTAGATAATATTGTAGTGCTGCAATTATTATTAAAAAGAAATAAATATTGATATTGCCTTCTTGAATTCAAAGTATTTCAGCAGGAAGAAACTGAGAAATACAGTTTACCATACAGATTTTTTTTTCCTGCTTTTGAAGCCTTCAGTTTCAAGCATAAGTAAAATAACTTGTTAACCTAGTATGTTTTGTATACTGTAGTGAATGTATCAGAAAGTGATTGCCCTGATTTTGGAAGCAGGACTGCAGCATTTCAGTCACTTGTCTATACATCTGCCTTTTGGTCATGACATTTAGCTTAAAATGGCCTGTCTTAGGGGTGAAATGAGTTATCATGTCTGATTGTTTGTAAATCCTGTCCATCTTTTTCAATTCCTCTCAAAGATGCTGGTCCATTAAACCTAATTTCCCCCTCAATTATCATGAATAGAAAGGATCCTGTTCTCTCTCATTTCCACGTGTGTTGGCATGCTAAACTTGCATGTTATCATGATGTTGATCTGCATGTTTTTATTATGATAACTTAATTTTTTTTCCTTCTCACATGTATTCTCAGTGTTTTCTTATTAAGCCTCGCTTCATTTTAAGCATTAGTTCCGCTAACATTGATCACTCACAAAGTAGCAATTCATTGCTCATATGACTTACCCTTCTGAAAGGATATAATGTTGGGAGGACTTGGCTTGTAGGTTGTAAATTCTTTAGCATAGAATCCTAAGTCAAATGTGGTCAAACGTGGCTCAGTATTTGGTCTCCTCAGTATCTCCTGAAAATGTGCATTAGGAGGCTGTGGTAATATTTCCTTTGGCCTTATATTTCATAGTTACTACGTGTCCTGCTAGCCAATAAAAGCAACATATTAATGAGAAATAAATATGGCAGGTCTGCCACTTCATCAATAAAAAGTTCACATTATGTGATAGTAGAATTATATTTTGTGATATATAAAAGCTTTTGCTTGATATGTTTATGTAATTTACTCTTGAACATGTCTACTGATGGGGAGGGAACTCATTGAGGCAATAGGAGTGTTAAAAAAAAAAAAGAAAATATGTTACAGATTTCATAAATCTCAAGTTGCTCCCCCATGTCATACTTTCCATCCTGAATGCTAGCCAGATGGGGTAAGTTCTTCTCTGATAATATGACAGAACATTTTGAACTGTTATCGTATTCTGACCTCTCAGACAATGCTGATAGGCTTCAGATGGGTTTAATTAAAAATAGGATACAGAGAGGTTTATACTCTTTCCTTCCTGAAACAACTTTGTCAGGAGTTTTCAGTTTTTGCCTTGGAGATCAGAAAATAAGTGCTTTTTGTATAGGATAATGAAAGCAGGTTAGAATCTAGTAGGTATCTAGTCTCAGCTTTAGGAGTAGATTTTAGCTAACCACATTTGTTTTTTTTCCAGACTGCAAATCTGCAAGTCCTTCCCACGCCCAGATCTGCATGCATGGATATGTGAAAATCAAAGGGCATAATCTGGTAGAGATTCTGCTGTCATTATAGCATACACAAGCTGATGACACTTTCGGCTTAAGTACTCTTTTTCTAAAAGACAGCATCTGGCTCTTAGTATTAAAAGTAAATTTGTGAAGAAAATTCACACTATTCAGTGTGTTAAGAGTATTTTTCAGAAATATTTGTCTTTCAGGCACTAGCTAGAGTGATTTGCTGCTGACAATAAACATCTTGCCTGTTTTGCCTGATCCATTGTTTTAATTCTAAAAATGAATCAGGCAAGTTTACAGTGCTCTGTGTGTACAGCATGCCCAGCTCAGGTTAATGAGCGAACCAGAAATATATGCAGCGTTTGCTGTGAAATAATACATAATTTGTTCTAAACAAAAAGAACTGTCCTCAGAAGCAAGGGGTCCCAGAATCAGATGTATACTAACCCAGGAATGAGATGAAAAATAGACAAATGAGCTGCATTGTTTGGAAGATAGTGTCTGCTTCATACTCTGTCCTTATTCTCCTCCCCCCCCCCCCCATCTGTCTTTCTGCAACACAAAGATACTACATTCCTTTTGCTTTCCAGTGCCTGCAGGTTTGGGAAAGCAAAAGGACAATAGTGTCTTCCAAAGGTTACAGTTCTGAGTTTCTTACTCTGAACTCCCAAACATGTTGCGTGACCTTGCATTTTTCTGAATGTGTTGTGTGAAGGTGCAAGATCCATCACCAGTCAGTTCAGGGACACTGCATTTCAAAATCTGCACAGCTTGCTTGTTTAAGATGCATAGCTTTAGGCTGTTCATGGCAGTTTGTGTGAAGTTCCCAACTCAGTTTGACATTCAGTATTGCTGGAACACGTTCCTCCTCCGAGTAATCTTACGTTGACCTTCTTTCATCTAGGACACCTTCTTGACCTTCTTTCTTATAGATTATCACTTCTGTTTCCCAAAAATTTCCCACCTAAATATAGGTGAAGCATTTTAACAGTAGTTGCTGCTACCTCTGCTCTGAAGGAGTCATCAATAGACATGTGCTCTCCTTAGGGCTGCTCTTTTTATGAGGTTAGATAGTTAGAACTAAAACTGAGTAAAAGGAAGTGCATGTTGAGCATGATTACATTCATAACATTACGGGTGTGAATGTAGTGAAGAGCTAGTCTCTGCTGGAAGTTGCATTGCAAAAGAGGGGAAAAAGTAGTGGGGAAGGAGTGACAAATTTTTGAGTCATGTATCTAAGTGTCTAAATGACACCTGAAATACTGGTGACTAGCTTACACTAAACTTTGAAGGGAAAAGCCTTGTGTTAGTATCTCCAAAACATTCAGCATGGTCTTGCTTTAAGTTGTATCACCTTGCTATTAGAAAGATTGGAGATCATTCACTGTTTCTTTCCCCTCATTCATCTTTTTTAGATGCCTGCCAGAAAGTGAATCACAAACACAATTTTTACTTCGCCAGCAGGTTTTAAAACAGCTGCCTTTTTCGTCCTTTTGATTTTGAAAAGAAATCAGTCTTGAAGATTTTGTAAACAAATTTTTGAAAAAATTCAGCATATAAATAGAATTCTAGTCTGAGTCAACACTTTGATTTCTGCCTTTTATCAACTTCTTACCTTGCTCAGACAAAAACAAAACAACTGAATTTACCATGTTGTGGATGTCCTGTGTTGTAGACTTGAAGCTGAGGGCTCCATGTGACTCGTTAGCAGCCACTTCCTATTATTAAAAAAAAAAAAAAAAAAAGTTTTTAACTGACAGCTAATTTCAAGGACTGCTTAATAGAGTTCTAGGAAAATGGAGAGATGAAGGTGTCCCATAGGGGAGCCTTATAAATAAGCTTCTTGTGATGAGATCTGAGCTATGTTGGACAGAGGCAGGGGACTGTAAGGACAGAAGGACTTCTGAGGTAAACTTATCCATATAATTAAATAAATGTAACTTTTTATGATACTGGCTTTCTCTTTGTGGTTTTATAGATGAACCATGGGTTGCAACTGTGAAAATCAGATGCATGCCCAAAAAGTTAGGGACAAAAAAATGGACTTCTAGGATTGGAACTGAAACACAAGCTAGGCTATTCTAAACCCTGCTCAGCCTCCCCTAAACTTGGAAGCACCTCATCTTCAGTTTTTCAACCTAGATCACCCTCCAACATATAAAAGTTGCATTTCTGTGCATGACCAGAGCACCAGAGGCATACTAAACTAAAAATTAATGATGAAAAAGCATGACGTGATCACAGTGACTGACACCAAAGGCTTCTTTGCTCCTGAGTATGCTAATATCTGGGCTAGAAAATTATGGTCCTTCATGTTATCTGGCTTTCTAAACTACTACTAATAATATGTATTGTGCTTTGCAAGGTGGAACAGCTACTTTATAGGGTTAAGTGCTGCTGCCCAGAACAGTTTGACCTAGTGGTTAGAGCACATTCCTGAGGAAAGGGAAATATTTCCTTCAACCATTAGGATCTTGCTGTTGTCTATTACCTTTGATGTTTAATAAGTAGTACTTTTTTGTTTCTTCTCCGTTATGAGAAGGCTTTGGACTGTGGATAAATGCTTGAAGTGAAGCCTTTAAGACTGGAAGAGGTGGTGTTTAAGGTACACTCTCTTTCCCTCCATTTTTTCATGCTTCCTCGTAGTTGCTCAGATATTCCACCGAGTGCACTTAGTTTTAGATCCTTTCCCTGAGAGATTTGACTAAGTACTGTAGAGACATCCTGGGTAGCTTGTGCTCTGGAAGACAAACGCCTGCCCCGTTAGTCCTGGTCAAGGATGAATGTACACAAGGTTAAGTCTTCTTACTCAATTGTTGTCTATCTGCAGGGAGTTTTATACTTGCATGCAGTTTTCACTCCCCTTGTTGCATCAATAATTTTTTGTTTCCTTTATCCCCAAAGGTGGTGTTATCAAGAAGTGCTCTAAAGTCAAATCTGGCTGGTTCTGAGATAGTGGAAACACAACATAGGTCTTGGGGATACTGTAAGCGTGCTGTTTTTATGAGTTACCAGTGAAGTGCTTATGTACCCAGAAACACAGGGGTTCGCAGTTCCTACCTCTCAGTTCCAATATTTGGGAAAAAAGTAGTTTCAGCAAGGCAGTGTACATCTGGGAGCATGTTTCTGTTCATAAAAGTTAGAAATACTTTGGCTACATTATAATTACACCATTGTATTAGAGTTCTCCATCTTCTCCATGGAAATTTTCAATAAAAATTTAGAATGAAAATATGGTGGTGTTAACATCCTGAAGTTGGGAAATATCCAATATATGGTTCTGGTTTTCCATTTAAGGAATACTTGGCATCATGGCAAATGGATAATGTGAAAACATGTTAGGGTTCCTTTGCTTCTCTGAGTAGTACCTGGCCTTTATTCTGTGCATACTTTTGTAACTGTGCAGCACTGAAATAATGTATTTTGGATTTTGGATACAGTGTAGTTAATGCCAAAGTTAAAGCTCAAGTTGGATCCAAATAATCATGGTATTAAAAAAAAAAATGATGGAGGTTGTTAACTGCCATCTACATGTGTGAATCTTACCAAAAGTATTAATACCTCTGTTCCTCTAGTCTGTGATTGCTTATTTCTTCTTTTTGAAAGTCTTGCTATTTGCTGGAAGAAGGATCTAAAACTCAGTTTCCAAACACTGATTATATCCTGCAAATTTATCCAGAGCCCAATCCAGCACCTGTGTACCTATGTCTTTTCTTTCTCAGAAACAGTTTGCCTCCTAGCCTCCGTGCAGTGCTGTTCCTCTTGGAATACTTCTGCTGCCCTTCTGAGCTCTCTGAGCTGCGTGGCTGCTGCAGCAAGCTCTGTTCTTTCCCTTCTCAGACCTGCTGTTGCAGAGGAGGAGCATCGTAAGATATGTACCTTATTTTTTGCCGGACTGAAGGGAAAGAGGGGACCCATACCCCTGAACTTCCTAAATGCTTCCACCCCTTTCTCTAACTAAAAAATTCCTCTTCCCTCTAGAGGGAAGTGAAGAACTATGTCTACTTCAAAATTCTGATTTACTGGTTTAGGGCACAAGTGGTGAAGGTAGTTAGTCAGTGGGTGGTTTTTACTGGTGAGAACTTCACTTCTGTATTTAGTCTGGAGTTTCCTGCATAATTAAGAGACTACCTCCACCAGGACCTGAAATGGCAGCACTCATAAGAGTTGGCAACACTGTTTATTGCTCAGTCTTTACATAAAAGCTGTGAAAATGTCACCTAGAAACATACTGTCATGTTATTCTGCAGTCATACTGTAAAAGGTGCTATAAGCATAAATCTTTGAGGCTAGCTTGTTCACTGTGCTATGAATTCAGATGGAGCTTTGTTCTCTGAAAGATGTTTTAGTTTGTAGCCTGGCTTCTCATTTTATTTTGTTATTTTCTTCCTGTGTGTGAAAGAATCATTGGAGTGATGACTTTACAGGAAAATAAGAGTATTTCCTCTTCTGTGCTTTTGCCTTGGATGCACAGTATCTAACCACAGGTTGTGGTGCTGAGGTGTGTTTCCATATGCAAACATCTAGTAAAGTCTCTGACTCCCTACTTCATTAGTTTTCAGTAATATAACAGCCAGTATCTTGATACGGCTGTTTAACCATGACTGTAAAATATACTTTTGTGGTTACTTTTTAGTTTCTGGATGTGGCTAGATGGACTAACAGGATGCCAGGTATGAATGCAGTATATATACCTTTGCCCAGGACTATGTTGTGGAAGTGTAGCAGTTTTTGCATTAAGAGCTTGTTTGAAGGGCTCCTGAGGAATGAGGCAGAGCTGATTGTGGACTGCCAGACAGCCCTCTGTTCAGCTCGCTGAATCTTCGGGAAAGATAAGCAAAGCGGCTCCCAGGATGTAAGCACTCTGCCTGCCCAGGCTGCCTCTGCTCGTGGGATGTCATCAGGTAGCACTTTTGGATGTTGTTTTCAGTTTCCCAACTCTTCTTTTGGATTTTTGTGCTTTGTACTTATCTATAACTATGAGGGATACACTATATAAATAAAACTAAGATATTCTCATTATAATTTCTGGATCTAGGTTTTTGAATGCAGGTGTCTCTAGAACCAAGCTGTAATGTTTTGCCTGCCCTAAGGATTGCTGCAAAGCCTGAATACTCACCCCAGGGTTGTTACTGCAACTGAAAGACTGACTAGCAACTGTGTAGCAACTTACTGTGCACTGCCTGTTTAAACATTACATCATCTGCATTCCCAAAACAAACCCTGTTGCTGTCATCTGTGCAGATGTTTGTGAGCCTGACATGTGGGTTGGACTCTCCCTGTATTCCTACTGCAGAACTCAAATAGTCGGAGCCCCAAATAGGCTATCTTCCCTGTCCTGAATTTCACACAAAGTTAATATATTTTAAACTGCTTCTCCGATCTTGTAACCTTTCTTTCTGTGTCACTGGAAGCATTTCTTTTTCCAGAGCCCAGGTTCATTAGTCGATTTGTCTAGCAGGCCATGAAAAGACATTATTACTTTAAAATTTCATTAGCTTTTCACTCTGAAATCACGACGGTGTCGGTGCCTTGCTTTACTGGGCCCACGATTAGACAAGAATGCACGTTTAGTGGGGCACTTAGTGAGGTGGTAGCAGAAGGTTTCACTGTGGATAAAAGCAAGAAGTAGAACCTTTGGGAAGTTGTTCAATGACACTTCTTTCTCCTAAACTAAAAAGCTGTCACTTTCTATAAGTGGAATGCTTTAATATGCAAGAGGCAGATGTGGCTAGAAGGAGTGTGGTAGACATTTTAAGATGCCTCGCTCAAACTCTGTAGGGCAGTAAGAGAAACAGAGCTCTCTCACAGTTGGTGATTGACTTTTAATTTGTGTTTATTGTTCAATATATATTTGTGCATTAATTGAATACACCATAAAATACAGCAATGAATTCATTAGATAACAAAATCTGATAGCAGCTATATAAATTTTCTATGTATTTGTTGATACTGCCTGCTTTACTAAGAAAAATATCAGTTAAAGTTTTGCTTGTCTCAGCTACCTTCTGAAACCTTCAGAAAGGCCTGTGGGTAGTCAAGCTTTCCTGATTGACAGTCTTTGAAGAGGTGCTTCCATTTAAGTCTCTGTTTTTGTTCTTGGTGATGTCTGGGCACAGGGGACAATATCTGTAAGCTAGTACTGTATGAACATATTAAAAGCTCAGTTATTAGGGTTTTCTGGCTTGGAAGTATTATTTTATAAAAATTAGCTGTACCTGTATCCTATTGGTTCCCTATCCGTTAGAAAAGTTGAGAGATTAATACACAAGAAATGTGAGGTGCTGAATAGGATATAACAATGGGGGCTCTGTGTGAACTAAAAACAGGGAATACTTTCCATACGTTCCATCAGGTAAAGCGAGGTACAGAGAATAAAGCTCACTCACTAGTTGTCTACAAAATAATGTTTGGAATAAACATGGAATTTCAGGGTCTGCTGAGCTTGCAGTCTACTCGTGTATCCATACCTCCTTTCCTCTTTTGAGTCCAGGTCTTAGACTCATAATAGCTGCTGTATCGCATGACTTAAATTTTTTATCTGCACCACCTGCGTGAATTCTGGATACGCATTCACGAGACAATGCAGTTACCAGTTGCAATGCCATCTTATGGCAACCTTCCCAACACTGAAACCTTTCTGGGAAGGTCTTGTCGGTGCTGTGCCTGCAGTCAACATGGCAGATTACAGATTCACCAAGCAGGTCTTTTGCCGCTGTGCTTGTGGCAAAAGACCATCTGGAGGCTAATGCAAGGATACTAGGAAATTGCTTCTTAAAGCTTGTCAGCTCAGTATGAATAATTGCAGGAAGAGCTTTGTATTGAAAGGTCTGGAGGTAAATTTGCACTGATGCTGCTGCATCCCTTGAGGTGAAGTTTGCAGCTATGCTGAAGGGCAGGAAAAACAAAAAGGAAGCTCACACAGAATCAATTTTCCTGTTCCGGTCGTCTAATATACGCATATTTGTCTCATCATTGCACATCTTCGTCATAGGCTGTTTTCACAGTCTGCCTTTACTTATGTGGAAGTAAAAAAAGGAAAAATGCATGAAGAATTGTTTATTAATTGTGACAATTACTCATATTACTTTGCCTGATTGTAGGGAGATAAGAGGACCATTTGGAACATGGTAGAAAATAAGTAGTGAATTATATATAACGAAGATTTCAAGAGAGCATTTCAAAGGTGGGGCCTGTAGTAAAGGGAGAGGAATGGAGAGCTACTTCCAAGCAGCAGTACTGTGGATTAAGGCAAAGAGCTCTGTTGGCTGTCTGGGACATCCTGGGTCATCTAAGCCTTAAGAGGGGGGATGAGCTGGAAGCAAGCTCCAAGTATTATGTGCTTAACCTTTTTTCCTCTGCTTCTTGAGTGCTTTGGGAGAGAATGGACAATACTAATTTGGAAGGAAGCTGTCATTTTGAACTGCTTAATCAGGCACTGGTACCAACAAGGCACATCTTATGATTAGGCTTGTCCCAGATTCCTCCAAGAACTGTAGAGGTATGAGCTGGTACCTACAAAAATGTGGAAGCAGAAAAAATTGTCTTTGAGGAGCACATTAGTAGGACAAAAAGAGCTCTTTGTACCACTATTAAAAGGATGGGATTGCCATGGTGTGACTTCACCTGAACTGTAGAATTACACTGTGAATCCTCAGTAGCGATAAACAAAAAACAGGGGTTGATATTTCTTTGAGCCCTCATGGCATCCATACTGACACTGACAGTATTACAGTGTGTTGGTTAATATCTCCTTAAATCTTTAATATCTATTTGTCGTTGCAGTTTGTTTTTTTTTTAATTCTATTTCAGTATCTTATTTTGTTGTTCTGAATGATTTTTTCCACATTTATGTATTGTGGGTTTTGGTTTTTTTAAAGTCAGTGGTAATTCTCCTACAGGCTTAAATAAAAGCAAATTCATATCTATACCATCCTACAAACAACATTACTTGTTTATTTTAACTGCCCTGCATCACAGAGAAACTGAAATGTTTTACAGTTTTGAATCTCTGCACATAGTTTAGCACATTTCCTTTGTAAGCAGCACAATCGTTATGACATTTTCGTGGAAAAGGAGAGGAACCCAGTTTGAAGTCTTTGCTCTTATTAAGATCAGATTTGGTTCTCCATCCTTGCCCATGCTCTGACTGCTGGGCTATTGGATATATTTCAAAGAGGGGCACATAGGTAGAAGTGACTCCTTTACTGAATTTAATGTAAGATCACCTGAGCCAGAGAGATTCTTCTGAACAGAGCAGTGTTTTCTTTTTCTCATGAAAAAATGTCTTCTAGAAAAGCTGACCTTGAATGCTTTCAAAAATTCTTCTCTTACATGCTAATGTGCTTATTCATGCTTGTTCAAATCCTAGTGCAAGTTTGATGTATTACAGATAGTTTTTTTTTTAAACAAATCTGATACCCCAAGGATTTTGCCTCAGCCAGAAGAATGGCTCTTCACAGGTTAGTCTTGTGTACCAGTACCTATATGTATCACATTCTCCTCACACTGAAATAAACCACAGTGGTATTTCAGACATGATTTATTCACCAGCATGATGTATTTTGAACAGTCATCTGAAGCCCATGTTTCATTTTTGTATTGGTGACAATTATACATTTTCTAGAATTAAATGAGAAAGGCCATGAAATTGCCAAGTAATCGATTATTTTTTTTTCTATGTGCATAAATCTGAAAATGGTTCCCCTCAGCAGCTGTCATTTGCTTTCCTCATGGACACGCATCTTCTATGACAGTACGCAGTGTTGAAACGCTCAAGTGAAGGCTGTGTTCTGTAATTGCTCCATGCCAGTATATCGTCATGGAGACTGAAATGAGTGATACTTGTAAAAGAGAGCTTTCTTGTGAAGCTCATGGAATCTCCACCCTCTGTCTCCCTTTCTTGAATATCCCAATAGTTTTATTTTTCTGATAGTGTTCTATAGAAAACGTCAACCAAGTTGTTGCATTTTATAGGGCAAATGATCATTATTTATAGATCATCTCACTGTCTCCATCTTGTGTGAATGAGGAACATAAAAAACATTACTATAAGGTTTTACTCCATTCCAGATATCAGTGGATTGAATGACCAGCTATGACCAGGACTATGGTAAGCCTGTCCTGAATCTGACACTCTCCCCTCCCACACTACCCCCCCACCCTCGCCAAAAAAGACCCCAGACCCTATAAATATACAGAAGAAGCTGCCGAGTCAGGAGGAACCCTCTTGTTTCCTATACATCTGGACAAAACGTCGAATGACAGAATTATTTAGCAGCACTTACTGCAATAATGTAGAGATTGACAAATGGTGTGTTTGTTTAATGATGGGAACAGTTCTCAAGCTGTTGACTACTACGTCTTCTGTCCTTATTGCATTTTTAGCAGTTTAGTTTCCAGGGCAACCGTGCATGTCAGCATGCAGATGTGTGTAAAGCTACGTGAAGACATTTCCCAACAGCTAATTACTTCAGTGACAAAAAATAAAGGACAAACTTCTGTCCTTCCTTATAACATTTGCAGAGATTTCAAGATTCCCTGTGAGCCAGAGGCATGTCAGTCTAATACAGAGATGTACCAGAGAAAAGTGGTTGGGATGGATGAGTAAGTGAGGCACGGTTCTTACTGGGGGAAAAATGTACTTTTTATTAGATCTCTTCATTATTCACTTGCTGGTCTTCCTGATTAAGAGATCATAACCCCTGTTACGACCTTGTTGGGATGGGACTTTGTGGTCTAGAAGGAGGAGACTAAATTATTTTACAGCACGTTGTGAACATGGTACATGGCACCATGGGAGGTGCAGTACTTGCTGATGGTGCTTTTGCTGGACCTGTTTTTGTAGTCAGATCACTTTTTAAACTAACTGGGACTGCCGTCTTGAAGGAGGAGTAGAATCAGGGAAATAAGTACCCTAAAATTGCTGAGCTGATGAGCTGTTACTGTAATGGCTTTACTTCAAAATTGCAGTGAATTTCAAAACAATTATTTTTGGTGCCTCACGAACCCACAGGAGGACTTTATCCATAACAGAGCACAGTGCTTATCTATTAAAGAAAAATTGAGGTGAAATTGCCTGCAGGTTCATAGATTAAAAGGCAAGTGAGATCTGTTGTGGCCACCTATCCCGATCTGCCATGTAACACAAACCCAAGAGGGTTTACTGTTCTCATTTCTGCTCCCAGGTCCGTAGCTATGTTTAAATAGAATCTGCTCTAGCATAAATGCTGACTTTCAAAAAAGTTCCCAGTGATGGGAAAACCCACCGTAACCCTTGGTAGTTAATCTAAGTGGCTTAATAATCTCCTTTATTGAGAAATAAGGTGCACATTTTGATCTGAATCAAGAGCTCCAGCTTCCAGTAATTTGCCTTGATTAGGTCTTTATCAGGAAGACTGGAATGCATATATAATCAAGTTTATTTCCTGTGTAGCTGCTTATTCTGTAGTCCTCTTTACTTTCTCTTTGACAGGATAAATGGCTAAATCTCCTTGAATGTTTTAGTAAAGGTGTGTTCTGATCCCTCAGTAATCGTTCCAGGAACATTTGCATCAGTACCTAACATGAGAATAATATCATCTCTATACCACTGCTTGAAATTCCCTCTTTTTTTACATCCAAATACTTTATCTGCTCCTTTTCATCTTAACTTTGCGCCAGGGACTCATGTTTATCTATTTACCCATTAGAGGTAGGACAAGTCTTTTAAAGCCACTATTTCCACATCTGTAATATAGCAAATGAGTTTGACAAGACCTGTTTTCCATAAATCTGTCCTGGTTGTCATTTATTTTGTTTCCTCCTTTTAATTACTTGAACCTCATGTCAGCTCCTACCTTATTTTACTAGAGCTAAGTGTCAGACTGACAAGCCTATAATTATTTAGATAACCCTGTTTAGCTCTCTTGAACATTCGACTGTTACGCTCTTCTCAGTCTTTCTGGGAGTGAGAAAGGAGCTCCAAGAAATTCACTTTGCCATTCCTTCTTTATGTTGTCTTTTATGTTTCCATGCTGTGCTAGGCTACTAGGGAAAAAATTGATTCATTTCTTGACTCTGTGGTCCTAGTATTTCATAAACCTGCCTTTCAAAGAATTCCTCTGCTTCTGTAGTTCTTGTAATGTTACTTCTCATTCTTTCATACATTAGTCTTCTGGTATAGCCACAAAGCTGCATTTTGTGGAAAAATTCTTTTCTTTGGTCAGGAAAGAAAACACAGCAGTGTATTACAAGTCAGTACTAATTTTGGCTACTGGTCAGCAATATACTGAGCATAGTACAAGAGGGAAAGCCTCGAACTTTGTCTCTGATATACCTGTCTGCTTGTCTCCAACTCTGGATATCTCTCCGCAGTGTTATGAACAAAGCTTTGTTGCTCCCATCCATGCCTCTGCTCAAGCCAAAAGGATGAACAACTGGGGACTGTTCAGACTCCGAGTCTGAAGGCCAGTCAAGAGTACAGGATATGGTCTGCCAAACATGAATGAGCACGCGTATACGCTTACAGGCCTCAAGCCTTGTGTCTTGACTTTCAGCGAATACAAATACCCACACTAGACACTGCTCACCAAGCACTTCCAAGAACAGGATCTTCAGCTTTTAAGTTTGCTGCCCCTAACTGTGTAATACAGTGCAATATATGTAAAAGAGTATTGATATGGCAGATTGCTACTGGGAACTTAGCAAGACCCATGTAGTGATACTAAAGATACTCAAAGTTACACAAAGGGAGACCAACAGAGCTCATGCCAAGACATCAGTTTGTTACTGCCAAGCTCGGTTTTGCTGTTGATACTTGACACCCTAGAAGCATAAGTGCAAAGGGAAGGTATGTTGTTATGCGTAGGTTTTCAGTATTTGTTAGAAGTGTACCTAGCATTGGCAAATAACAATTTGCCCACATTTATGTAGAATTTTCTAGTACTGCACTGTGGCTTACCTATTTTAATGCATCTTTAACACTGATATATTCCCAAATAATTATTTGGATACTTTTTTTTTTTTTTAAATATGCTGTCTCCCATACTAAAAAAAATCTCTAGGATGGTTTTAATATATATGTGGCCTCAAATCAAATATATACTTGAGAAAAACAGCTACTAGAAATGTTCCTTAAGAAGAACATTCACAGTTAACTAAAAGTATGGATGAACAAAACAGAATGGTTGCTTTGCTTCGATTCAGTAGAGAAGCACTTTCCTTTTCTAAGCATTTCAAGTTCTGCAAGTATTCCTATGATGACCAGACTATGTTAGTCTTTGCATCTATGTAAGAACTTAGAGTGTACATAGGAAGGTGTTTTTAAAATTTTTCAGCATCAGTTTAATATACAAATGTCTCCTAATGAAAGGAAAAGTGTATTTCAGAAGGTTCAGGAAGGTTAGGAAATATATAATCAGTTGTACCTACCGCATCAGTTTAGGGTCATGAGAGCTGATATTTAAGATGATAATTTGGCCCTAATACACTGAGTGTCCCTGAAAACAAACACTGATGTGTTTTCTTAAGTCATCTTTTTTCTGCGCAAGAGGAAGTGGTGCTAAGGAGATAGATTAATAAAGCAGTGTTTGGAGTTGTTGTGTAGGCAGAAAAGTAAGACTCTCACCATTAGGATTTCAATGGAGCAGTGATATGGGGAAAGAAATACAATCATTTAGCACTGTTTTTAGAATGTGCTTCTGTTGAAGGCACCACTTAGTGAACATCCTGAGCAGCTGTATTCAGAGTTGTGTTTGCTGATTTTACTGACCAAAAATGTATTCTCTGTTATTTTTTTCTGGCTGTTAAAATTCAGGATTGGTTCCAGCTGTCTATGTGCTGGGAGAGGCAAAGTGAGCACCACACATCCCTGCAGCTGCTGCTATGGTATCCCCCGAGTTGCATGGCTGCCTGTCTCTGATGGTGCAGAGCCAGCCTGAAGCTAAGAGTGTGCTCAGGTCTAGTTTGGCTATATGCTTCCACAAAGATTGCTAGCTTTTGTTCTTGGTGTAGGATCTCTTTGCTATCAAGGAATGAACCAGAAATACTTGGACTTGACTTCTAGATTATAATTTAGATCTGCAAGGATACAGTCAGCAACAATTTTCCATTAGGCGGTTAAGAGGAGCTGTTCTGGAAGTCTAAAGGAGCTTTAGGCTGAAGTTTTAACTATTCCACTACAAAGGAAATGGAACAATTACGATTTTAAAAAATGAATCCAAACCATGCTACTGTTCTTCTTTGACAGGTAACCATTGTAGTTTACTCTGTCTAGTCATGTTGTCACCATGTAACAAAATTCATGCTAGAGTAACTGCCCGGCAAACTTTTGCCAGTGAATGGTTTCCATGACAGGACCGTATTATTTCTCCTATCTTAAGAGTTCCTCAACTGGCAGTAACCTCTGTTTGTGTTTACTGAAGCCCTCTGTGAAGATAGAAATGTTTCATTATCCTAGCTACTTAAAACTTTTTTGCTTGCATGTGTTTTCCTCATCTGCTGAAAAACCATAACATCACCATCACCAAGCATCAAACAGATTTCAAAACAAGCCTGCCTGTGTTCTTCTCCAGGCCGCAGAAGGAGCAAAACTGTGCAACTGTAACTGAAAATTATCAGTGTTTAGAAGAGAATTTCCAAGCACAGTTTGTGATTAAATCCACATCAAGTGACTTTATTACAATTGTAAACTGCTATTGAGGACTTCTGACAAATTCTTTAAACATCCTTTGACTGTGTAGTAAGGAGACCATATGGCGACATGTATCCAGTGAAGTTATTGAGACTTTATTATTTATTTTTCAGCTTGCATCTCAAAGGTTTTAATTTTGCAAGGTACAAAAAAGTAAAAAAGAGACAGGACTACAAAATGGCCTAATGCCTACTTAGACCCAAGGCCAGGAAAAACAGATCCACCCAGAAATAAAAATGTACCTTTTTATGGTAAATCAGAGATTTAGTGGAGTTTCTGTATTGTTCCAGGGTATTTTCTTTCAAAGATGCTTATTTGCATGTTGATTTTGGTATGTAATAATATGATCCACCACTTTACCTGCATTTGACTAAGATTGGTCACCTGCACCACCTTAGCATTTTTTTACTGGATTTTTTTTTTCTTCCCACTGTGGTCCTTGATGAGTTAAATCTCTGCTGAACTTATTTTTCGTATACATACCTAGTGGTGATAACTTTTTTTTGATGATACTATTCTTAAATCTTAGAAATAACATGTCAAGGTTTGGATTTTTGCAGTCTTGGAAAGAAGCCAAGACTCTTAGGCAAGTTTTTAAAGGAAGACATATGGGATGATGGTGTGAAGTGCTTTGCAAGAGAGTATTCTTCCAGACAGTAACTTTGTATGCCAGGTTTCTGCTGCCATTAATTTCTTTATTAACATGTTACTGTGATTCAGTGTTGTTTTTTTTGAAAAAATCCAGCTATGGCTTCAGGATGCTTCTGGAGATCTGCAGTTCAGCGTGTCAAAGGGTATGAGAAGTTTTCTCTCAAAACCAAAGCTAGTTTCTATTTCTGTTTACAGGCTCATATTGGATTTGAAGGGAGTAGTATTCTGGGTTTAGACAAGCAGCAGTAAGTCTTACAGAAAACTCTCTCTAGTTTCCTTATATAAGACAGAAAGAACTGGGAATGATATGCAAATTGGACATGTACAACAGTCAGCTGGTCTTCAGCCTACAAGTGGTAGTATTTGGGAACTGAGTCAGAAATACAGGCAGACATTATTATGTGTAAATCCACTGCACTTAAACACCACAAAAATTCTCTGTGGCATTTTTAATACCATTTTGGGAACTCTGTAAATTAAGTTTTTCTAGGTATTATTTATTAATACTGTCTTTTAGACTTCAGATTGTTGCAGTTGCAGCTGTAAGAGCAATGGATAAGACTGCACTCTTAGTTATGGAATAGGTTGCAGGGGTTGATCATAAACTGACCTTCTGCATCCATTTTAAGACAGTGCTGTGTTGTAGAGCTTTGAAGACTTCCATTTCATCCAGTCTTTCTTTTTGACTGTGGGAAGCTGGAGTGGAAAAGTCTTGGAAGATTGTTAGTTTTTCAAATGCATGAAAGATGTGAGGCCTGCAAAACACCACTTTTTTTTTTTTTTAGTTTTGTCACATCATAGCTCTTCGTATCAGTGGTTGCTGTTGAATCTCTTGGATAAAAACCTATCATTCGAGGCTACCAGAAATACTGGTATTTTTTAAGAATCTGTATGAGCTGAGTAGTATACTCTGCACCCTTTTTCTAAGACTCCTTCCTAGGACTTCAGCATTTTGACTTGATTTTGAAAGGTGCTATTAGATAGTAATTACTAGTGGAAGTTCGGAGTAAAATGAAAGTTTCAATTATTCAGGCTTCTTGTAGGAGGCAAAGCTGCGTTCTGCAGGAAGAGGGATGGTTGTATTGGTAATTAGTATTTTTTGAAAGAAAGTACAAAAATAGAAAGTGGTTTACGAAGTCGCATGCAGTGAATTTTGTAGCATTTGAAAGATATATAAGCTTTATACACTGATAGTTTATCTAAATTTAAGGTTAGATTTTCATTCTGAAAATACAGGGATTCTTACAAAATGATTCTGGTAAAGAAAGTGTGAGGTTTACAGCACTAATTAAAGAAGAATATGTTACAGAACTCAAGATGGTTAAGTCAAAAAGGAAATTGCTATAAAACTTTCCCAAAAAAGTGGAAACTGGTAGCTGAGAGGGTGACTGTAAACAACTGTAAAACAAGACATCCATAATGAAAGATCAGAAAAGAAGACAAAGCTTGGGGGAGACAGGGAACAGGAAGGATTCTGTTCAGAGGTGCTGACAAGTTTAAGATGGAAGTAAATGGGTAATAGTGGGAATAAGAGAAATGGAAGAAGGGCTTTAAAATGGATTTCACTTTGAGGTATCACAGTAATCCAAGCTTAAGATCTTGACCTCTGTGACATTTTTGTGTGTGGAGGATTTGTCTCTCAGATGGAAAGTTCTTAAGGAATGGGTGTTGAACTAATAAAGGCTAAAATAGTTTATTCTGGATTCTAGAAGCCAGAAGTGCAGGTCAGGCCAAGAATGAATTAAAGCTAAGCCTGGAGAATGTATCATTCCAAGATTTTGAAGATTTTTCAGACTGCTGTGATTTGGGGTCACTGATAGGAGGTTCTCTACCAACAACTATATTGAGAATGTAGAGTATTTTCACTACAAGGATGTTTCACTACAAATACCCTTGATGCTACAGTAAAGAGTGTTAACAGGCAATAAAAATAAAAATCAAATTATTGGGATTTGCATTGTTTAAAAAAAAAAACCAATGGAGTCAGCCCATAGCAAAGTGGGAACAGTTTTCTGGGTTGAGTGAAAAATAACATTAGGAGTCCAGGTTTTGTTTTGTTTTGTTTTCATTTTGCCCCATCCTTTGCAAGCTCAAGAGACATTTCCTTTAAAAAGTTTGTTCCTCAAGAAAATAGTGTGGTGGGCACTGGGCTGGACAAAATATGTGAAACTTCTCTCAGCCTAGCCACATACTTCCTTAACAGATCACTTCATCTCTCTCTGTCTGTTTCCTGAGTGACGTATTATGTATTTAAAATGTAAGCCCTACAGGCCATGGGGCTGTTCTATATATTTCTGTTAGAGTTTAAAACAGTGTCCAAATACAAAAATAATTAATATGTTTTTGGTTTAATGCAATTCTGTTTTTTATTTGTTTGGTTTTTTTCAGTATGGGCTTGTTACCCTGAACTGGCATGTGAAATTGATGTTAATTGTTCTCGTGCAATGCTTAGGAATATTGGTTTCTGTCCAGATTCCATTTTTGTAAAGAGTAATGGAGGTGGATTATTTAGGGCTACTTTCTGTAGTGCTAAGCTTAGCATTTTACAGAAGTACAGAACCCAGAATTCTTTTCTCAGGACTGTCCCGTGTGTGACAGAACATGTTAGGGCTTCTGTACACCACCTACCTTTTCTTTGCACAACTTTCTGTGTAACAAGCCTGCCCCTTCGTTTAGCACGGGGGGAATCTCATGACTGTGCTGCTCTCAGACAGGGTCTATATCCGGGCCCTGAGCACATTTCCATTCTAGGAGATTGGTTGGCTCAGTTGGAGTTTATCTGGCTGAGTCCAAGGTCAGCTCCCCTGAGTCGAGCACCCCAAGGCCTGGCCCTCAGGCTGCATAAGGGTCTGCTCCTGGAGCCACTTCCCAGCTCCAAGCTAACTTCCAGATTGTGCAGGAAGCTATGTTAATGTGCAGGTGCAGGTTGCAGCCCTGCAGGCGTCTTTGCCATTCCCGATACCCAGGGCGACCCTTGCCCCCAGCTTCCTGAATCTAAATCAAGCGAGGTTACAACTTTTTAGTCAGATGTGGATAATCTTCACTGCTTACCCAGGTCCATACCCAGCAGATACCAAACACTTAGCAGTGGTTATATCCCCACTCTCAGGACTGGCCCTACATTGGGTCACTCTTGTATGGAGCACAATGGCCCTGCTGTCCAGGACCTTGACTTCTTGCTCTCTGCTCTGGAGTGGTTTTTTGGGGACTGCAGCCATACAGTGCAGCTGAGACAGCCTTGCTGGAGCTCAGGCAGGGGAGCCGGCCAGCCACCAATACACAATCTGATACGAGAGACTGGTCACAGAGACTTACTGGAGGGAATGAGCTCACTTTGAGGCTCTCAAAGATGAGGTGGCCAGGGTGGACCCTCCCCAGAGCCTGGGACAGCTCTCAGATGTGGCTATCACTCCAGCAGCGTGCTGGAGAGTGCATACCCAAAGGCTCATAGGTACTGGGACATGGTCTGCACCATCTCCCTTGCTCCTGCAAGCAGAGGAGACCGTGGAGGTGGAGGACACTGGCTTGCATTCCTTGCCCAAAAAGGAAAAATGCAGATGGAAACAGTGGCAAGACAAGCTATTGCATTGCTACCTGCCCCAGCAAACCTCTTGCTTCCACAATGCTGGAAAAGCCTTTACCCTGACTGCAGCAAAGAGGGGTGTGGTCAGTGGCGTGCTTATTAGAAGTCCCAATTCACAATACCCCTTGCCCTCACCTTCCTTTGTAGGTGCACCCTCCAAATTCATGCTCTAGTGAACTCTGGGGCTCTTGTAGTCTTGTGGCCTCTGAATTTGCCTAGGGTGCTGAGATCCTCACCCAGTCCTGACTCACCCCAACCACTGTTATTGTTACAGATGGGAGGAGAATCCACAGGGGGTTTTCTGGTATTGTGGCTCCTATAACAGCACGTACCAGGAAGGGGGTTCTTTTTCAGTGGATGCCTGAGGCATAAGTGGCTTTTGAGATACTGAAACAGGCATTCACTGTGGCTCCCTTCCTAGTCAAGCTAGACCTCTGTAAGGTGTGGGGACACACCTTGTTGAGCGGGGAGACTGCTCTCAGGACTCAGAGTGCATCCGCCTTCTAGGAGTTTCTTTGGCTGAGTTAAGGAGTTTAGCTGGTTGAGTCCAAGTTTAGCTTCTTGCTGATAAGAGCTGCTGTGAAGCAAGCCAGAAGTGAGGGCCTGCCCCTCCTTTCCCTTCGGAGCTGCTTTTAAACTGAGGCTTTACTGCCAGCCCCTGCCTGTGCTACATCACAGCAGGTATGTCTGCGCCCCGCCTCCTTCCTCCTTTATCCAGATCCTGCCCTGAACCCACCAGCTCAGCCTCCTGCTTGGCTACAGACCTGTCTTATCCCTGCGGACTAGGTGGGTTATCACTGCATGGTGTCTGACCCTAATGGCACTCTCTCACCCTGATCCTGATCCAGCCTTAATGCGTTGCGTCCCAGCTCCTTGCTGGTGAGGTCCTCTCCTGCCTGCCTTGTTATCACACTCTGCTTCTGGTTCACCATCCCTTTGGAGCAGCCGGCCCTTGCCACTCCCTGACAGTCTGCAGCTACAGTGCTGCCGATAGGAATATTCTGTTATCAGTTACGGGCCAGAACTAAAACTACAATAAAAGAAGAAAGCCCTATTCTGAAGTGTGATTTGTAACTAACAACCCTGCTTTTCCTTGGTTAGTTAAATAGGTTCTCTTCTGGAGTGTGGCTTCTAAATATGTTGCATGTCATAAGGGCTTTCCTCACAGTTTGAATTGTAGAGAGTTGATTGCACTGTTTCTGCTAAAATAGGACATCTGCAGCTCATATCTGAAGTTGTGCAAATGTTGTGATCTTTGTTCAACAACTAACTTCAACAAAGCATCAGTTTTCCTGGATTTTAAGGCTGTCTGCTACAGCTGTTCTTTCCCATCATCGTGATGAAGTCTGCAAATCTACACTTCAGACCATTTCTATCTTTGTTCTTTCTTGAACCAAAATAAAGTTGTGATTAAAAACAGTTAGCTAATGGCTGGTTTTGAATGTCAGTCTCTAGAGATGAAAGTTTCTCTTTGATGTTTCCTAATAAGTAAAAAGCCAGAGTAAAATAGACACTGGAATGACACCATGACAGTTGATGCGTATCATAGTCTCAGGTCAGTCTGTTCACTCGGTTCACTAATACTGTCATTAATGCCTATATTTATAGGCCTTTCTCCTGCCCAAAGCTCTGATGAGTTCAGCTGTCACGGTCAAATACGTGGGATATATAAATATCAGTGTTAATGGAAGCATTCAGAAATTTTGTGAACTCATATTTTTGACTGCTACGTTCTTCTGATGTTACTGGGTATGTCTAGCTAAGTTACCTTGCTCTGCCTTGTTCTATTCAATGTATTGATGAGGAAGATTCAAACAAGCTATCATTTCTGCTTCCCACTTCTTTCCTTCTTGGAATTAAAATAAATGCTGCAGTATATAGTATCTCAGTTACATAAGCACCATTCTTCATCCTTCCATTTATTTATTTATTTATACTTTTCTTTCCAATTTCCTATCAATCTCTTCACCAGTCTTCCAACAGAAGTATGTGACCTCCGCTTTTTATCTGTATGGTAGTTAATTATGGCCTGACATCTTAGAAGCAGGAATGCAACTAAAATAATTGCTTGTCTGCATCATTGTTGAAAGGTCTCAAAATGTGTGCCAGCTTAATTTAAATGTGAGAACCTCTTTGCAAATAAGTTCGGTGTGCAATGTTGCAGATAAACAATTACTTGATATACAGCAGTAGCTTAGTGATACAATGTTTGAGCTTGGCTTAATTTCAACTAGTGCATTATTATCCTGGATCGTGCTGATATGCCAATTGTCTTGCATTCCAACTGACAGTGGTTGGATGCTTTCGAAATACAAGGAGGATCTTCTAATGCAAAAGGATGGTTCTGTGCAATTTCATCACTCAGATTTTAGTAACTTGCAGTTACTAAACTACTACATCAGTAGAATGATAAGAGATATACAGTTAATTTCTTCTTTTTTTTTTTTTTTTTTAATCAGAGTGAGTCTGCTTTCCACATAAATTCCCTTAGGACCATATGGTACATTCTACAGAGGGATCTTTGTTAACCATTCGGAAATTTAGGATCAGGGTTCACTCTTGCTACTGTTGTTTTCCAAGTACTCATGTGTGGACCACCCTACTACTCATAATATACCACTGCATACCTGACCAATTCTGTTAGCTAGTGTTCAGGAGAGGCAGAGTTACGAACTCATGTATTTGATACTTTGGCGGAGGGATATATGTATTTATTTTCTATTTATATATTTTATTATTTTTATATATATTTCTGTATATATGTATATGCATGGGCATTTTTAAGAAAGAGTAATCTTTCATTCCAAGGGGCAAAGAGACTTTCCATTGTATGTTGGCTATGCAAAGTGTGGTTGCTACTTACTCCATCTGGGCGCCTTAGAGGGCTCAGTCCGAGTTTGGCATACAGTGTATACTGTGGCATCTTGCAGGATGTCACCTTGCTTGTGGTGACTTAATGACTAATCTCGCGAGTGGTAGAGGGGTCTTTATTTCAATTTTTAGAAAAGCTTTTTCTTACTGTCTCCTTTGTAATTTCAGTAAAAATTACAGAACATTACAGTTTTGGAGATCCACAAAAGTATTGTGCTAAATAGCAGATTTTTTTGGTAATGTGCCAGATTTTGAAAACCCTTATTGGAATAAATCTCCCAGTTAAAAGAATAATAATAAAACAATAAATAGTAATTTAAAAGGTAAAATAACAATTAAAAACCTATCAATCCATCAAATGAATCCAGATAATGGCTGCAGTTTCAACTAGAAGTAGGATTATAGTAAAAGAATCTAGAAAGAAATTTCATGTGAATAAGATTTGAGAAAGCTGCATTGTTCACATATTCAAAATATAAGAGCTTACAAGATGTTGTAGAACTGTTTTACAGATAAAAGGAATGATAAACTTGAAATACTTAAAATTGCTATAGGAATGAAAGAACCAAGAGAATCTGTCAATATTCTCTTTGCTTTTATGAAAGCTTCCATTTCTGAGAGCACATAACTACTTTTATTTTGGCTTTGGGATGTCAGCATTCCTAAGAACTGAGGCAATTAAGCTAATCAGGGACATGGCAAGGCACAAATGAATCATAAGCAAGAGAGAGAGAGATTAGAGACAAAAATTGACAAAAATAGCAGTGTTGTATGGAATCTTACTTTGTCAGCATAGAGATCCCAGTATAGGTTGCAGAAAAAATACCATTGCTTAAAGCAGGGATGAGATTTGCTTTACTGCCATACTAGTGCATTGTATTCTCAGTGTGTTTTGTCTCTGTGAACATGGTTGGGAAAATTTGCTGCCACCCTTTAAGGTAAAACAGTGAGGTTTACTAGATATAGAAGAAAGACTTATGTGTGTTAAAGAGCTCCCTTTCAGCAGTATTTTCAAGAAGATTTTCAAGTTTTTTTATAAAACTGAAGATTTTTCAGTAGGTAATTGTTATTTCAGATAGGAAAGCATTATTCTCCTGGATATGTAATTTCTGTTGCGGAGTGAATTAATACACTTCAGAAGACACTGGGCAGAACTTCAGAACTTTAGAATCATCACTGACTTTTAATTTCTCTTCCACCTGTGCTTTATCTACGCTCTTCCTCCTCCCAGTGGTTAGTGTAGTTTGGAAATAACATTGCTTTCTGGATGCATGCAACTTTTAGGTGCCTTCTCAAGCCTCCTTTGAGGCAGATGCAAAATGGATGCATTTGTTTTTCAAGTGAATTAAATCTTTTTCTTGACGTTTGATCTTTATTTCTAAGCTAAAAATATTTTAACAGATTTTTTTTCTTGCAAAACGTAGGTGCTTCTTTAGGTTTTTTAGGGTGCTGCTAGTTTTAGCCCCTTTATGTCTGAGCAACCTCTTTCACTTCCCTTACTCTGTCATGGATATCTCAAGCCCTACCAGACATCAGCAAGAATGTATCATCCGTTCTTGAGGATAACCGGTGAAGAGTTCAGCCTCCCACTGCTGTGTAAAGTGTTAAAATCCTTTGTCTGCATGGAGGGTGCATGACAGTTCAGTCCACAACAGCCTCGTTTAACAGTTTTTCTGAAGTACTCTCCCATAGTTCTTTATGAGAGTGTGACTACAGTATGAGGTGTTCTTGAATTCTCATGCAATGTTAGAGATGAAGGCAAAAATAAGGTATTTTCAGATGTGACGTGAAGAATTCCTGTTGAAAAAGTGATGCTATCTGCTTTGTGTCACTGCGACTCTCTCTATATTAAGTAGGATGTTGTAGGTAAATACCTGCCTGTACTAATGCTTGTTTTCATTTATTTTTGAAGCTGTCTTTAAAATTCAGCTCCTGTAATGAGAGCAATATGGATCGATAAACCTGTACTTCTTTATGCAGCCTGCAGCTTTTAAAGCTTTGGTTACTGTAAAGTTTATCACAGAACTGACCCAAGCATCTTTGGAAAGGGAGCGTAGAGCTGAGACTGTGGCTTCCTGTGAGACATAGTTCATCCTAAGAGGCAAGTGTGCATGTGCAGGACAGCCTGTTCAGCAAGGGGCAGCCAACAGAGGAAATTGCTATGGTGAGATCAGATGGGCATTAAATTAGAAATTTTCTGTCTAGTTAAAAAAAAAAAAAAAAGGAAGAAAGATTTGAAAGGAAGAAAGATTTGAAATCCCCTTCCCATACAACCTGAGACCTTTAATCCTGTGGAGAAATTTGTGGGGTCTCAGAATAGTTTGGTAGTAGTGACAACAGGGAAATTCAAGCAAATGGCTTTGGAAAGGTGCGTGTGTTTCTTGATATTTTCCAGATTTGCAACTGTAGCATTATGATTTATGCTGTATAAAGAAACCTTGAAAATAAACCTAAATTATTTTTTTGGAAAGTAACCTACAATCACTGAACACAGAACAACTTGGCCTGAGGTCTTTTAATCTGCAGTACTTGTTACCTAGACGCTGGCCAATAGCATATGGATCTGTTGCCCCCTTTCAGTGCATGTGGGTGGATGTGTGGTTGCATGGATTTAACTTCTACAAATGTGAAGAGGAAGCTGAGAGCACAAAGGAATGTGTTCCTAAAGAATGGTTTGGTTATAAAGAGTTTTCAGCTGAACTGAGTTGCATGTAGGTCAAGCAGTATTGACTTTATTGTGCTAGTTCTTGGACGATACACGGTATGGTCTTTTCCTAAACCATTTATAGACTAAATGGGAAATCAGACTGGTGAAATAAAGAAGTGGAGTATAACGGAAGTGTCAAGTCTTTTACTGTACAAGTAAGACTTGCAAAACTGACTCCTATCTCATACTCCCCTGCAATCCTCTGCACTGTGTTGTGTTTTTTCTCTGACTTCTTTGCTTTGACTTGACTCAGCCTCCATCACATGCATGAACTCTAATGTGGGAGGAGATGCCTGAGAGGTCTACGGGTAAGTCTGGATAATAAAAATATGTAGAATTTTAGAAGGTGAAGAGTAGGCATGAATGCAGTAAAACACTTTTATTCCCTGCAGAAACCCTGTGTTAGTTAGCACAAGTAAATAGAATGTCATTGGTCCAAAAAAAGAAGTACGCATGAAAAAAAAAGTCTGCAACTGTTTGAACTTTGAGAAGCTTGGCTCCATATCTAACATTTCAATATTCTTAAATTATTTGAAAATTGTAGCTCTTAACTAAACAGGCTTAGATGATTTTGTTTTCTTTTGGTTCTGTCTGTGCCACTTTTTGCATGTGAATTATCTAACATGAGTTTCCCATAAGTTTTCTTATCTCCTCCAAGTTCAGATTTCTTTTCAGAACCTTTTCAGGTTAATTTTTGCAGAGCTCTGAAAGTCAGCCAAGAAACAGTAATGTGAGTTACATGCAGACAGTTGGCACAAAAATTGGATAAATCAGTTGCACAAAGTCTAATTGGAGGCCTGTAGCTAGCAGTGTCCCCCAGGGGTTAATACTGGGTCCAGTCTTATTCATCAGTGACCTCAATGAAGGGACAGAGTGCACCCTCCACAAGTTTGCTGATGGTACAAAACTGGGAGGAGTGGCTGATACACTTGAGGGCAGTGCTGCCATTCAGAGGAACCTTGACAGTCTGGAGAGGTGGGCAGAGAGGAACCTAATGAAGTTCAACAGAGTCCTGCATGTAGGCAGGAATAACCCCATGCACTGGTACAGGCTGGGGGCTGACCTGCTGGAAAGCAGCTCTGCGGAGAAGGACCTGGGGAACTTGGTGGACAACAAGTTGACCATGAGTCAGCAATGTGCCCTCATGGCCAAGAAGGCGAATGGTATCCTGGGTTGCATTAGGAAGAGTGTTGTCAGCAGGTGGAGGGAGGTGATCCTCCCCCTCTGCTCAGCCCTGATGAGGCCACATCTGGAGTGCCGTGACCAGTTCTGGGCTCCCCAGTAAGAGAGACATGGAGTTACTGGAGTGAGTCCAGCAGAGGGCTCCTAAGATGAGGAAGGGACTGGAGCATCTCTCCTATGAGGGAAAGCCAAGAGAGCTGGGCTTGTTCAGCCTGGAGAAGAGAAGGCTGAGAGGGGATCTTATCAATGTGTACAAGTATCTGCAGGGAGGGTGTAAAGAGGATGGGGCCAGACTCTGCTCAGTGGTGCCCAGCGATAGGGCGGGAGGCAACAGGCACAAGCTGAAACACAAGAAGTTCTGTCTGACCATGAGGAAAAGCTTCTTTACTGTGAGGGTGACTGATCCCTGGAACAGGTTGCCCAGAGCAGTTGTGGAGTGTCCTTCCTTGGAGATATTCAAAAGCCGTCTGGAGAGGGTCCTGTGCAATGTGCTCTAGGTGACGCTGCTTGAGGAGGGCGGTTTGGACTAGATGATCTGCAGAGGTCCCTTCCAACCTCAACCATTCTGTGATTCTGTGAAGGGAGTGTCATGGAAAGAAAAGATCCTTTTAGACTGTAACAAATGAATGGAAAGATGAGAAGCAGATGGTAGGAGTAAGATTGGATTCATAATGAAGGCCCAGAAGGTTCTGTGCTGAGACTTTCCTATTTGCCATCCTCATAAATATCTGGAAAAAGGGGTCGGTATTGGGGGAACAAAGCATTTCCTGTTCAGGAAAGTCAATGCTGAAGCTGATGGCAAAAAAACGCAGAGGTATTTCAGGATATTGAATGATTGACCAGTAGGAAGGCACAGATGTAACTTCGTGTCAGCAGATGAGAAGTAATGCACCTAATTAGACATTAAATCAGTTCTAAATCAGCTGTTACTGTTAAGGAAAAAAGATCTTGAAGTTGAAATGGATTGTATTTTGAAAGCGTCTTCTTCAATGCTCAGCAGTGGTCAAAGATGCAAACGGAGTTTTAGAAGTGGTTTGAAGACAAAAGAGCAGATGCTGCTGATTCACGCAGTGCCATAATGGCATGCCCACAGCTCGAGTTCTGCTACAGTCCTGGCCAGCCCCATTTTGAAAAGGGTGGATTAAGATTAGAATATGTGCAGAAAAGAATAGAAGACATGAAAAAAGACCTGGAATTGCTTCCAAGACTAAGACTTTTTAGTGTGGAGAGAAAAGACAACAAAAGGGAGGTGGAGTTGAAGTCCATAATAATGAATAATATGGAAAAGGTAGATAGGGAGTTATTGTTCATTGTTTCTTATTCCTTAAGCAATGAGGAAACTCAAGATACCAGGTGACAGATCTTAAATAGATAAATGAAGCAGTTTTTAAATTTAATAAAGGAACATAGAATATTGTGAAAAAAAACAAAAGTCAGTGAATTCAAAAAAAACCCACTAGTCTAGTTCTCATGAGGATTAGTTTCATCATGGCCTATTAAGTATATACTAGTGTGGTCCAGATCTCAAAGTCAGAAAGCTTGTATGGAGATTTCTAGAGATTGGGATAATATTCTAAGGGAAAGACCTGTTTAAAGAGAAGCCACATCCTGTGGGTTTGGGGGACGCAGGGGCATTCTCCTTCCCAATCCTCTAGAGCTGGCTTTGGTGGGCTCTAAGCCCCACAGGTTCCTCCTGTCCCAGTCTGAAGGATGTGAGGTGTGGCTGTTGCAGTTTCCAGTCGCTTTTCCTAGGGAAGCCAGTAGTGAAGCTGAGTGTGTAGGTGTACGCAGCCAGCCACATGAATCAGCAGAGACAGAAAGCAGCGCTTTTGCCTGTATCTGCATAAACACACACAGCATTCATGAATGTGAACAACACAGCCCAGTCCTGTTCCCCATCTGTAACGATATCCATAACCAAATTTGTTATCTTTGATGCTGCTGCTTAAGTCATCTTGACCTTACGTGGTATTGCTGATTTAGGCGCTGTTGGCTTTGCAAGACTGTACTCCCTGAAAGATCCCCAATGCTCCTCTTCACTGTGAAGTTTGGCCATTTTTTCCCTTAACCGCCTGTCAATTCTGGCCATTCCTCAGGGTGCTATCTGTAACTTTTGTCAACTCCTCACGCTGTTCGTGGTACATTCAGCAATTTCTCATGTCCAGTAGCTTCTCATGATTTGTTCAGTTAACTAAACCTCAGGTGAAGATCTAGGCATCTGCGTATGTACCTTAACAAGACCATTGCATGTTTCCTGTTCTTACATTCTTTTCCTAAGTGTCACCACTGGCTGCTGTCAGAGATGATCTTGGTGAGCTGGATCATTTGTCAAATACTGACTAGCGATACTACCTTCTGTGTAGCAATAAAAGCAGAAACATGTGTCACTTCTTCCCCTGTGCACTATCCCCCTTTGCGCTGTGCACTATGTTCTTGTTCTTCTCACAAATTGTCTGTCATCCTGTAACTCTTAAGCACTTAAGTACCTCCATTGCACAGACCCCAATCCAGTTGGGGCCTGGAGATCAGTAATATACAAATAATAGACTACTGAATCATCATTTACGAATAGTATGGACAAAAATCATGTCAAGTCTGTGATAGGTATAAGTATTTTTGACAGATCTGGTCTCTGAATTATTAGAATAAAATCCCTTCAAATTAAAATCAGTAATTTAAGTGCCCCAGACTATTTTTCATATTTTTATAAACAGAGAACTATTATAATTTAAAAATGGAGAAACACTGTTTGACAAAACCCAGAGTCAATACCAATGCTTCTTTCTAAAGAAATCTGGTCTCAGTCATCATAAATGTTTGTTCTATACTCTGTGTACTATTAATGTTAAACTAACATGAGAAGTGGGCAGATAACTTTTATTCTGAACTAGTGTAATTGATCATGCTTTTCAGTTCCTTCCTAGTTTCCATTTCAACTTTAAAGTAAAATGCTTATGACCATAACATGCGTGTCTTGGGAACTAGCTTATGTGATGCCTGTTATTTAAGCTGAGGACATGCTTAAAACTTCCTGAAAATTTAAGTCATGTGTAAATGCCATGTGTGTGGATATTTAAAACCCCATTTCTATTTACAGATAAGGCCAGAAACTTTTGTTTGAAAGTAAAGCTATTTTCTCTGTGAAGATTGGCTCTTGCTTTAGTGTTACCAATTTCAAAGAGGTTGCAAAATTGTTCAGATTTAGATTGACTCTTCAGTGAGCATATACAGTCTCCCAGAGAGATCAGTCTCAAAGCTTTGCATGACATTAGGAATAAACTTAATCGGGATTGGGTCTTTTGAGGAATAAACACTTTTTGCTCTTCTTACATTGTTGTAGGTATCCTGACTTAGAGGATGCTGCTGTCATTTAGATACAGTGTGCAGTACAGAACAATTCCAGCTTTTAAAGCTGAGCTTCTATGAGCTTTTTAAAGATCTCACCTAACAATTCAGAGAAGTGACCAAGTTGAGTCGTTCAGTTACTTTGGTCAATACAAGAAGATACTCAAGCAGAACTCAAAATTTCTAAGCTTTGGGTTTCTGCAACTTTGTGAAAGCTGTTATCTGTGCTGAGGAGAAAAGATATGTGCAGTAAATATCTTACTTTTTGGCAACGTAAAAGGGAGAAGGGTATTTTTCCTTCCAGAATTGGGGAATTATATTATTATACAATTGATTTGTGGAAGAAAAATATTTGAAATTAAAATTATATAGAACTTTGGAAGAAAATATTTGAAAGGGCCCTAAAGAGGTCAGTGACCTCTTGTCGTTGACTCGATGTCCCTTTTCCAAGGCAGGACCAACCCTTGGCAAATGTGTGTTTAAAACCTCAACTTTCAAGAGATTCTACAACTTCTCAAAGGAATCTGTTGCAGTACTTCACTGTTCTTACTATCAAGAAGTTCCTCCTAAAGATTAATCTGAATCTTCCGTGTTTATAATTTACTTTTTTCCTGTCCTAGCCACATAGCCTTTTCCCGTGCATTTGTCTCTTACATACCTGAGTCATTTTTTCTCCGGACTAAACAACTCTAATATGTTCAGTTTTTCTCATATGTCATGTTTTATACATTTTTTATTGCTCTTTGTCTTTCCTGGGCTTTAAGACATCACCATGCACTGGAACTCTGTTGTGCATAATACTAAATTGTTAGAAAGGTTCTTGGAATGATTTTGGTTTAAGCTAACTAGCACACTCCAACATTATGGAAATGTTTAATTTACTTGTATAGATGTCACCTGAGGGTCCAGAGTAACGCTGAAGAGTGATTAGAAATCTATGAAACTTAACCTACAAGGCACTTTTTACATATTCTGCCTGTTCTTGTCACTCACAAATGTCATCAGTGATGACTTTATTATATTTATTTTCAGGTCACTGACTGAAAAAAATACTATTAAACGTCATCAAGCCCTGTCCCTATGGATCCCTGATGTATCCCTTTTCAAGCTGATTTCCCAGTTGCAGCTCCTGTTTGAGAACTGTCAGTCAGCTAGTTTAATCCGGTTATCTTGTGCTTTATTGATATTGAATAATGCTAGTTTTTCATTCAGAATGCCGTGCAATACTAACTTAAATAGCTCATCTAAGTCTATGTCTGTTACATCTGTGTAGTTACCTTTATCAGCCAAAATTGTTGTCTCATCAGAAAATAAAACCAGGTCTGTTTGACAGGAGAGATATTCCATAGAATTTTATTGACCAGCACTAATTATACCGTTATCCTCTGATTCTTTATCTTCCAGATGCATTATCTTTCTCAGGATTCATGTCAGCCTAATCAGAGTGTGCCTGCCAATGTTATCTGCAATGATCTTTTAGTTTGTATTGGTACCTTCCAATCTTTAAAAAATTCTGTAGTAGTAAAAGATTTCTATATCAACAGGAGAGACTCTTTTTCACCTAATCTCTTCTAGACTTTTGGAAGCTACTTATTCAGCTGTTCTGGTTTTAAAAGGGTTTTTTGTAGTAGATACTTCCTGATACTCCTTCCAGTTATGAAGAGACCGGAACATTAAGCAGTAACTTTTCTGTTGCTTCTCAACTGCAGGAAAGACAGGCTTTTTCTGCATCTTTATTAACAGCTTTGCCCTCTAGATCCGTAGAGAACCTATGCTACTGCTTTTGTTCCTCATTCGCTTGAATATTTTCATTAAGCTGAGTCTCGGAGGTGAAAGTTTTCATCATGTCTTATTTCCTTACCAGTTCCTTCCTAGTTTCTATTTCAAATATAAGGTAAAATGCTTATGACCTTAACATACAGGTCTTGGGAGTTAGCTTATGCAATGCCTATTATTTAAGCTGAGGACACGCTTAAAACATCCTGAATTACGGAACTTATCTATTCCTTCTATCTCCATTTGTGTGATTTGATAAAAATTATTTTAAACTGCTTTTGTTTACCCATCAAACTAAAAAAGGCTTTTAGCCCAAATGATTTTGCTTGGTCATGCAATTATGGGGTTTGGACACCTAATAAATAGTTCTAATATTTTTTCCAATCATCAGTTGTGCTCATAATTATGAAAGAAATAGGTAGCCTCTCAAAGATGGGGAGCGTGTTCTTTGGAGCTGCAAATGTACACTAATGCATTCAGCTCAGACTAGTTTCTGTTCTCCTGTAATTTTCAGATTGTTATTATTCAGAAATAACCCACTTATTTTGTCAATTTACTGTTCTTTGTCCAGAAGACAAATTTCATATTCAGTAAGTTGTGCTTTTTATTGGAAGATTACTGGGTATGTTTTAAAAAAAGGATCTAGTGAAATTCTACTGTTGGTTTCATGAGATGTCAGGCATACATTTCCTATCTTGAAGTGCGTGAAAGTTAAAGCTCGGTCACTGTGCAGTAGTGGAAGAGAGTATTGTTCATTCTAGTGGAAGGGAAGAAGAAGAAAATGGCAACTGAGATAAAGTTTGATTCTAAACTGATCTGTGGAGAATAAGTGTTGGGGTGACTGGCAAGGCAGACAGGCAAAGGGGCAAATGAGGTTGAGCTGCACTAAAATGCCAAGTGTACTTGGAGAGGTTTTGAATCAGAATGGCACTTCTTGGCATTTTAAACGCTCTTCTAAAAGGAATATTGTGGTGGGAAAAAAATGAGAACCGAAATGCCTTTGGGTAACTATTTCTTGTCTGTAATTACATTTTTTCCCACTACTCATATTTTTTTCATCTGCTTTTCTGTATGGAAGTGAAATTTAAAATAAGTATTTTAAGTGGTCAGAAATCAGAATTAAGAATGTAATTAGATTACATAACAAAGCTTAACTTTTAACTTCCCTATGCTTGGAAATTTTTGCTGGACCGGAAAAGAGCTTTGACCTCAGAACTCAGCTGTACCACAAAGGCAGCAAGGAAAGAAGAGTGTGAAGAAAATTGGCTAAACCTCTCTTAAGGTATAGATGATTTTAAGGTATAGATGATTAAGGGTCTCACAACGCAGTTCTGCACCTTAATTTAAGGCAGCACAGATACATAGGAGGTTCCTGCTGTCAGTGCACTATATATGCTTGTTGTATATGGCCACTTACTAGCAGGCTAAAGCCATGGCTCTATTTTCCTTGAGATGCTTGGATGAGATAGTTGCTTTGGAGAGTGTGAGTTATATGGTAGCGTTTCATAAATCAACCATTCGAAAACTAGCAAATGAGTTTTCTAATCCTCCAAAGTCTTATGAAGGTGAAGAACGAAGGAGTTCCGTATAAGCTGGAAGGGCACAATACAGCCTTCTGCTGCAGGACCCGCTGGCCCCCAGGCTGGTTGTTAGTGCTGCTCTGTGATTCTCTCCACATGAATTGTGACAGTACGTGTCTGTCCTTCCTAGGCACCTGCTCGGCACCTTGTAGGAACTGGGGGAGGGCAAAGAATTACTAGCATTTAAGTAGCTCATACAGCAAAGCTGAATATAAGCAGTCATTGTGCTCTGACTGTATTCTGCTAGAACAGTGGGTCACAGACAATCAGAGAAAATTATCAAGTACTCCCTGCCTCTTTCAGACATGCAGTCGTAATCTGAGAGGCTAAAATCAGCAAGTCTAGGCATTTTGAATTTATCATCTCCCGTGTTCATAATTATGTGCAGAAAAGAGCTCAGCTGTTTCTATCCTCCATATCCTGCATTATTAACAGTATTGCATTTGTAGGGGGGAAAAGAACTATTCAGGATCAGCAAAATCCATCCAAATGCAACTTCCCCCATGCTTACTCGCAGTTTTACTACTGCATGAAAATTAATTAACATTTTGCTTTTGTTTCTTCTAAAGGGTATGTTTTTGGAAAATAATACTTTGACATGCATTTGAGAGTCTCAGCATTTGTCTGTACTGTAGTTACAAGAGTATGCAGGAGAGATATCCACACTAGTTTTAAATTAACTAACTGATACGGGAAGCAGTTTATCTGCGGCAGCACAAGACTCAGTATGAGCCACTTTACCTTCCCAGGTATACCGCAGTGTGCATACACCCTCACTTACTACAGCAGACAGACAGCTGTGATGCTTTCTATCACTGATTCCTGGCAATTCCTCTGCACTTTACTGTCATATTGCATTTGGCAGAAATAAGGAAATACCCATAATCTTTTGAAGCATAAGTGTGAGCATTCAGGAGTTTAAGTAGCCCTAAGTTCACATTCATGGTCAATCATTTAAAATCCAAATCTTATACTTGATTGTATCAAAATAACATCACATTTCTTTACTGTGCATCAAGAAGTAGCTGGAAGCCTTACTGATAATGAAGCTGAAAAGGATATGAAATACCTACTGCATATGCTCTATTTTGTTCTAGATTGTCTCTCTAGCTATTTTAAACCTCATTATAACTGGAAAATTACCTTGCATAACAGCATGTACTGCAAGTACTTAGGGGGTTTTTGAATAGAAAATGGCAGTCAAATTCTATCAAAATCAGCCGTACTGTTTTTAGGCCATCTGAGTACTATTTTTCAAAGGTTTTCCATGGTTAAAATGTGATTGCTATCAGTCTGATGGAAGAAGCTTACAGAAAGAACTGAAATTTCTTCTGACATTGCTTGAAACTGGTTTAAAATGCTCTAATGGAACTGTACTGCAAATCTGAGAAGAATTTCATGTCACATAATGAAACTTTTCTCACCATTTATGTTACTTTGAAAAGCGAGCAAAATCCATACAAGATACAGAATATGGTTCCTGATATCCTTCTCTTTGAAAAGTGTTTTCTGTCACTTGGAATTTGATAATGAATGTGGAGTTAGTATCCTCTGAATAGTTCCCCCTTCTGTAGGAAATAGACAGTACTCTAGATGGTTTCCCAGCCTTAAAGTACGCTGAGGCACATATACAGTGTGAGGACTGAAAGCCGTTCCTAAAAACCTGAGGAAACAGTGCAGCATTTGTGCTGCTTATCTCCAGAAACCTCCCTGCCTCCGTGCTTGGTGAAATAATGACCATGTCTAGAAGGGTGCATTTTGGGGGCTTGTTCTATAACCTGGCAATACAGGAAAAATGGAGAGAGTGTGAGGAAATGAAGACCTCAGAGAGGATTTAATAACTTTGAAATATAGGGCTGGATTTCAATGGAAATAGATGATGTTTGGGAATTAGTCCTTCTGTTTTCTGATGTGGAGGAGGAGCTAAGACTGGAGCCATGTGAGAAAGAGGGCACTTACTATTTTTGCATTGTTTTTCAGACAGGTTTTATTTTCCTTTAAGGAATTACCTCTTGAAGATGAATTTAGAAAGAAGGCAATCTCTTGATTGTGGTAGATTCATTAGGTAGGAACTACAGAGATCTTTTTTCTGGCCCTCAGTACAAAATAACTCCCTTTCTTTCCATTCTAGTCCAGGGACTTCTTTTGGGGAAGGTAAATTGAACGGAAAATCTCTTTACCCTCTTCAGAAAATCTTACCTGAAGAAATTTTTGGAGATTTCTCTAGTAGGGTATAAAAGATTACAAGTATTCATCTCTTTAGGGTGGGGGTTTATTGCAGTGAATGTTTCCTGCACAGTTCTTGACAAATGAACCAAGAATGCCAGTGGTATCCTGGGGTGCATTAGGAAGAGATTGCCAGGAGGTTGAGGGAGGTGATCCTCCCCCTCTGCTCAGCCCTGATGAGGCCACATCTGGAGTGCCGTGACCAGTTCTGGGCTCCCCAGTAAGAGAGACATGGAGTTACTGGAGTGAGTCCAGCAGAGGGCTCCTAAGATGAGGAAGGGACTGGAGCATCTCTCCTATGAGGGAAAGCCAAGAGAGCTGGGCTTGTTCAGCCTGGAGAAGAGAAGGCTGAGAGGGGATCTTATCAATGTGTACAAGTATCTGCAGGGAGGGTGTAAAGAGGATGGGGCCAGACTCTGCTCAGTGGTGCCCAGCGATAGGGCGGGAGGCAACAGGCACAAGCTGAAACACAAGAAGTTCTGTCTGACCATGAGGAAAAGCTTCTTTACTGTGAGGGTGACTGATCCCTGGAACAGGTTGCCCAGAGCAGTTGTGGAGTGTCCTTCCTTGGAGATATTCAAAAGCCGTCTGGAGAGGGTCCTGTGCAATGTGCTCTAGGTGACGCTGCTTGAGGAGGGCGGTTTGGACTAGATGATCTGCAGAGGTCCCTTCCAACCTCAACCATTCTGTGATTCTGTGAAACACAGTGCTCTGCACATGGCACTGACTACTGATTTCTGCATCTTTCAGAATCTACTGCATGGACTAGACTAAAATAGCTCCCATCTTTCACTGGTCTCTAGTCACCTGTCCGTAGGCAGTGAAGGAGCATTTCAAGTGGTCTTTGCTGGTGTTTGCAGTCATTATCACTCATGCTTGATTCCTGTGCCCTCAGTTAACTATTTCACTCTTACCATGTGTTTCCAGAGCACTGGTCCAGTATTTGTCCAAGAAATTACCTGACAAAACTGTGATGCTCCAGTTTACTCTTCTGGTCCTTGGGCATTGTGTTCTAGTTTGTTTATTTGCTGAGACTTAAAACATTCACTGGTTTGACCCCATCCTAGGAAGGAGCAAGCATTTATAGTTAGTTCTTTATGCTCTCTTTGTGGTAGTTGCACCTATATTACTCTAAACCCCAAAGATTAAGTTCTGTCACACTAAGTGTTACAGCAGTCTGTAATTGGATTATCCTGGTTTCAGGTCCAGGCATGACTATCTCTGATGGCTTGGTGTCTCACACTGTCCTGTTTCTTTGTGATCTTGTAAATATGGAATTTATAGAATCTAATAAGGACAAGTGTTCCAGCCATGCTTGTGCAGTGAAGAAGCTGATGACTTTCTCCATATGGCAGAGTGTTCAAATGGTTCAGAAGTTGAAGCTGCTGAAAAATCCTTTGCTAGTTTAGGGCTTTTTTTAAGCAAAACTAGAAAACTCTTGTATATACTATATTTTGTTTTTTCACTAAATCATGAATTATTAGAATAATCAATGAATTGTTCTATATATGGTGCACATAATTGTGCTAATACAGGGGAAAGATTAAGATGCAATTGTCATGCGCTCTCTCTCTCACACACGTGTATTTATATTGTTCTTTCATCCATTTGCCTTTGTGTCTGTAAACCCACTGGGGCTTACATCAGCAAAGTAGTCTGCCAAACTTATTTGAGAAAGTGGAGTAGAGCTGTCCTGCCACTTCAAAAAGGTCCTTTGAAATGTCAGTAAAATTCAAAATAAAATGATAAGCTGTTTCCTTCTTTAACCAACCGCAAGTTCATAAGCCAGTCCTGACAGTGAGATCCGAATGAGTAATCACTGGAAAAAATGTACCAAAATCAAAGTCATTATCCAGAAAGATCTTTGTCTTGCTGTCCATTTTTGCTTTAGAGCAGTGATATATCTGCCTTTCTCCCTTTCTACTTCAACCCTCAACCATCTTGCTCCTCTCCTTTACCCCCCAGATGCCTCCCCCCATCCTCCAGGCACTTACAGACAAAAGCAGATGCCTGGTGTTAGCCTAGGTTAGCTGTGCCGTTAGCAGCATCCCTTTGTGAATCTCTCTGAATGCTCTGCAGTACAGAATGAACGGGCAAATATGGAAGGAGAAGAGGAGGAGGAAAGCCTGGCCTTTGTCACAGGCTCGTTTGTTCTCTGCCAGAGGAAAAAGGGGAAGATGAGAGGAAAGGGATGTGTGTGCCATACGCTTCAATGGCTGCAGGCAAGGCTAAGGCTCTGAGAGTGGAAGGCAGTTGCTGCAAGGCAGCAGACAGTAGGGCAGCAGGTCTGCTCTGAGCTTGTGAACTGGCTGTGGTTCCAGAAAGGAGCTGGGAATCAGGTGTGGCAGAGAGAGGGAGGAGTAAGGACATCTTTCTGATGAAGGAAAAGCACTGTACAGAGGAAAGGAGATCATACAAAGGGGCTGCAGGCTCTGCATGTTGAGCTTAAATGTTTTGTCCAGATTGCTTATCCAGCCATTGCAATCCTAAAATAAAAGCGGGAGAAAAAAAAAGGAAAAGAGGGGAAAAAAAGAAAAAGCGATGGCTTCAGCAGAATCTTTCTCTTGCTTTTGTGATATAATTACTTCCAGTTTGGTGATAAGATGACTTTGTTTTGAATAAGTTCAGCCACTAGTTCTTCCCCTGTGCCTCTCCTTCCTCATCCTCCCCTGCAACCACAGAGAGCAGCCTCCTGGACAGTAGCTCTCTTCTGCTGAGCTGTTTGTAGGGTGAGCAGACATGTGCTATTACACAGAAGCACAGGTCTGATCATGGAGTGAGAAGGGGCTGGAGGGGTTCTAGTTATCCCTTCTCTTCATGATTTAAACCCTGAATTTGATAGCGCACAGATTTAAGAATTTGTGCTGTTTTCTGTTGTAACAAAAAAGGAAGGAGATAGTGCAAAGCTTATAGGATATGCATTGAGGCTGCAGCATGATGGTAAAAACTGGACCACAAATGGCTGAAGGGTTAAAAGTTAAATCTTGGATTCCAGTGTAGTTTGGATATTTGTTTGAACTAGTTTCTGTGAGCTACATCACTCATTCCTGTCCTCTGTGCCCTTTCTTTCTTCTTGTCATCTGACTGTCTCCATCAGCCTAACCCATGAGATATCTAAGTTCAGAATATGACCACCATTTTCCCCCATACTGAACAACAAGAACTAGAGTTTTGCTGTAATAAGGAAGCAGTGACTGTAGTGCTCTGGCTATCTAAGAGATATCTGATAGATGTATCTTATTTATATATATATATAAAATATATATATCTAATAGATATATCTAACAGATTTTACTAGGATTTTTTTGACCTCTGCTTAACCCTCGCTTCTAGATTTTTCATCCAACATGGCTGGAATAAGATTAGAGTTTAAGTTGTCCTGCTGCATTTTAGACATTTAATACTATCAAAGGTGCTTAGAGCATGTTGGATAGGTATCCCTTTTTTAAGTTTTGCACACATTTAGCTTTTTTTTAAAAAAAACACAACAAAGTTGCCTGAATACTAAATACTAAATATTTAATTAACATATTAAATATTTCATTTTTCCTTCACTGTGCTGTGTCCAGTGCCAGATCTTATGGCTATTAATGATTCGTGTATAAATGCATTAATGTGTTAGAACTAGTATTTGATTAATACTCAAAAAGGCACTGCAAAGATATTGGCAGGTGTTATCTCCATTTTACAGAGGCAGCTGAAACATGGGGATATAAAATAGAGTGTCTTAAATATCCTCTGTTTCTGGATGGCCACGATGGTATGTCTCTGCCCTGGCTCCCAACTACACAGCCCTTTTTAGTAGTCCTTTTAATAGCACGGTTTCATTCTGTTTAGCAATCTTAGCTGTGACACCTTCCTTCTCCCTTCACAGAGCTACCAGCTTTTCCAGCAAATGAAGAGGGATCCAACAGATAATAGCTTTCTTCATTATCCTCTTCCAAAGGACTCTTGCTCTGGGGATGAGACAGTATATGATGGTGTAATTAAAGACTATGTATAATGTACATTCCCCAGTAGGAGGCTATTGAGAGCACAGCAGCCGCAACGTCCCAGCTCCCAGTTCTAATGCCGCAGTAGCATCTGGTGGCTGCAGGAGCAATTGCACAGGCAAAAATTGTTTTTTTCAGTTTCTTGCTTCATAGAGCCAACAGGAGCACATCAGAGCTACTGCTGCTTTGCACTGTCTGGTGCTAGAAATTGTCCTCTGGAGGTACAGTGCTAGAAAAGGGAGTTGTCAAATTGTAATGCACATTTATAGGATGTGGATTTGAATAATGCCCATGCACCTTAAAATTTAACCAAACTGGAGTTTTCACAGGGAGAATAATGAAGCTTTTCTTTGACCGTGATGTAGTGTGCTTGGGTATTTTTCAAGTCCCTGCTGCAAAGAATGGAAGAGTTGAATCATCTATACAGAGCAGTTGTGAGTTGTGTGAGTTTTATCATAGCCAGTAACAGCCAGAAATCGCTGAACATCTGCTGCTGAAGCTTTCCCTACTGCTATGGGGACTGACACTGGTGTGAAAAATGTCAAATGGATGTAAGATCCCAACATGAGAATCAAAAATGATCATATGGAAGATATCTATACATAGTGCAGCCAGCTCTACACGTTGCATAAATTTTCCCCTCTGCAGAGAAGAAATTAGGAAAAGCAGTTTTCATGAGTAAAAAAAAATCTCTTTCAGAAGAGAAGAGGTAATATAAAATCAAAGGAGTTCTTACTTGCAGTGCTTTCAATAAGGCAGCAGTGCTATTTTGCCTGTTTTGGTTACACATCATAAGCGAGGAGGTTGGAAACTGCAGGGATTGTACGTGCATTCTGAAAATGCACAGTGGGCTTTTTGCTGCATAGCTAGCTATAGCTGCTTTGTAGCTTGGCCTAAAAGCTCAGGAGAAGTTGTGGTCAAAACCTGCTTGCTGGGCTTAAGCATGCATGGCCCCACTTACACCTGATGCGTATGGCCTGTGTGAATGAGGGCTTGTGATTGCACTCAGGGGCATGTCACACGCTCAGGCTTTTCTCCTCTTGCTCTCCAGGGCGCTTCCTTCCCCATGGAATGAGAGGAGGTTTTTGAGTCTGGTCCTTAGAGGGGCTTCAAAGCCATGCCTAAGTGACAGTACAGGCACAGATTACCCCAACTTTCCCATCCTGTTGTTGGTTTCTTCCACAATTTTCAAGTGAGAAATCCCTGAGTCCTTTGCTTGTCAGCAGAGGGGTGTCTGTGGGGGACCACTGCACATACCCCAACCAGGAAGGCAAGCAGATAAGCTGCACTAATGCAGTCACTAGATAGCAATAGTAAGGAAGAAATCCTGCAGTGTGGTTTTGTAAGTTAGCAGTTCCTAATTTCAGTATCTTTCTCCTGTTTTTTTTTTTTCTGTAAGTTAGGAGGGTCTTAAGTAGGACGTAGCTGAGCCTTGCCTAGTTTTCCTGCCAAGCGGGCTATAAACTTTGATTAAAATTGCCCATAATTTTAATAGTGCTGCATGCTGAGTTTGAGTTCAGACAGGCAAGGTGACTGTCTGACTCTGCTGTCCTGTCTGCCTTCTTGAGCCACCTTCGATAGACACTGCATACTGTCTTGCTGCATGCTGTCAGCTGTGCTTTGCAGGCTTGAGGGAAAAAAAGCCTATTTGTCCTTGTGCATGTGACTTCAACTTAAACAAATTAGATTTTCTGTGCTTGAAATACTGCTTTCTGCCTTAATATCACACTATTTTACAATTTAACAATTTGAACTGTGTTCTATGGGGGCTTTAGTTAGTTCCCAATAAGAAAGGGGATAATGTTAACATAAACATTTTTTTGAGAGTCTTGTGCTCTTACTTTAATATCGTGCCATTGAATAAAGGCCAAATATTTTTCAGTGATAGGCTATACATGTGTTATCACAGGTTTAAAGCAGAAGGTTTAGGTTTTCCCTCAGTGGACGAAGAAAATGAACCTCGTTTTCTGCATTATGCTATCTGTTGAATGTGCTCCAGTTTCAGAACACTTTGTGAATGCTGTTTTAGCTGTAGGGAAAAATGTATCTGAGCTGTAACACACTGATTAAACTGGAACAGATCACTTAGTGGCTTCCCAAAGGTCAGACGGAAAATTCAGTTTGGAACAGAACCAAGAAGTATATTCTTAGGCCTAAGGGTTAAATCTAAACAATGTTATAGAAGAATGAGCTTTTATTCCTTGTTAGGACTCAGTGCTTTAGTTACTCTGTTACTGCTACAAATTAACCCTTCCTGGATCTCAGCTTCCCATCCTGGGCTTTTAGGGCTGTGGTTTTCAAACTCTGTCATCACCTCAAACATGGTCAGATACAGAAGTGTATAACTCCTTATTCTCCCATGGGCATTGTCAAAATTGCAGGGTATTTAATACTGTAAGACATGCAAAAAACATTACTAAATATAGGGTTATGTCCGTTCAATGAGTTAGAGTCATTTAGGGTCATTCAATTTCAAAGAGTCGAAGATACTGTGCATGACAGCGTCTCATTGAAAATAATAGTGGAGGAAGTTGTCAGACAGCTGGGCTTGCTTCTGCACCAAATGGAGCAGGATGGCCACAGTGGCTTTTTTGCTGAAGGATGTGTGTGTTCAGTTGTCAGTGGATTCAAACTACCTTGTGCTGTCTGTGTAAGGAGTTATTTCTTCATATCCAGCTGGAATATGTAAAGGCTGTAGCAGCTAGGCACACAGTGACAGGTTTATAAAAATGCATGACGTAGCAAGTGAAGATTAAACAAGGATTTACAAACAAACAAAACACTTAGAAACATCAAACTATTCTTTCTAATGATCCAGCATGCTCTACAGTGAGTTGATATTCACAGTGGTCATTTTAGCTCCAATAATATCATCATCAAAAACCTGAGTCTGTGTTTATCTTAGGCTGTTACCAAAGGGTAATAGTAATATATACAGTATATATATATATATAACAGTAATATAGTACATCTGGTACACCGTGGTCCATCTTGTGGTACATCTTCTTGTTTTTCTTATCGAGGAAAGAGAACATGTGCTTCACTCCATCAGTCATCTAGCTCAATGCTGGAATCTTGGCCATGCTGTGGTGAAAGGTTTCCATGGCTATGCCTATCTGCCTGTTGCTTTTATTTCCTAAGAAATTTAACAATTTGTGCCTGTGAGTGAGAACACGTTGTAGTGGTTTTTATGGATCTGTGCTCAGAGACAAATGAAGAACATGATGAGGAGAGAGTATGTCACATTTCCAGCCAAATAAGAAAAGAGTTTGTCTGAGAGACAAGTCCATTTTCTGACAACCCATATCCCAAATGTCTCAGTTCAAACATTAGGCAATTCTAAGCCTTAACTGCTGGGAGTTGCAATAATGGACAGATTCAATAGAAACTTCTATTTTGAGTTTAAAGTGGAAAAACTCCCTAAATTAAATGTTATGGACCAAATCCTCAGAGGCCGTGCAGTCATTTTCTCCTTCTTCTCCCCGCTACCTTCCCCACTGTCCACAACAACAACAACAACAAAGTTAAGTGTGTTTCCGCAGGGAGAGGTCATTTAACAGAGGTGCTACTCCATGTGAGGCAACCTCCGCAGGAAGAATCCATGGCTTTGTCCAGACTTTCTGCATATTTCTTGACAGGAAAAAGAGTTGGCCTTTATTGCTTGCTTCATCTCATGCCTATGTTATGCTTGGATAAAGTCTCATCTGTGCAATACAAGGAGACTACATGGAGATGGCTGTTTGTGCAGTGGAGCCTGTAGTTATTCCAGCTTCATGGTAATCTGAGAAAGTAGGTAAAAATCTTTGTAGTATGGAAAATGGCATGTAACTTTAGTGGGAAAAGTGAGCTACTGCTCATTCTCCCCTTTTCAGGTAACAAAGTAACCGCTGCTTATCACTTCTTGTTACCCTTCGACCTCTTGTCACCCTCATATAAAGCCAATTATATGAAAGAAATATGTTCAGTAAACTCAGGTCAGTTCTTAATGGATAGTAATTCAAATGATGAGACATGTAATTGATTATAACTTATTCTAATTGACATGCTTTTCCCAGGACTACTGCAGTGCTCAGATGGAGAGAGTGTGCATGTCACTAAGCAGGCCAAGTGTGAGGGACATCCCACTTTTATATGTCCTGTTTTATTTCCTTATTCAGACACATGATAACTTTCATCCAAGCAAAATGTAGTTCAGGTTATATGCCTATAAATACCTTCAGCATTAAAAACAGCCAGAAAATTCCTGCCTACCTTTAAGTATATTGAATTTGAATGCTAATGTAGGCAATGCCAGCTAATGTGCTGACAGTAAGAATTAGGTGACACCAGAGCATGTGTGTCTGCTGTGTTTTTCAGGCACTGGACACAGACTCCTTCCTTTCCAGGAGCCTGGCCTTATATCAGCATTTAATTATTACTATCTAGTCTTGATGTAAGAAGTGGTATTGTATATTCTTTGAATTACCAGAAATGTGAAGGCCTTATATGTGCAAGGGCAGGACATAGAAAATTTCTTTCAAAAAGCCGTACTTGTAGGGCTTGTGTGTAAGAGTACACTGACTTTCTCCTTATGGCCTACTACCGAAAAACTATCTTCAGATGATGGAGTGCACTAATATCCTGTGTTAATGGCCATGTGAAAACTGTATTGCCTTTAATTTATTTGAATATAAGGGAAAATATTTCTCTAAGGCAAGCAAAGATAGACATTTATTCTGATAGAGTAGAAAGCTTTCATGAGCTTTAAGTATCTTTTTAAAAAATAACTACAGTAACTGCAAATGACTGGGAAGATTGAAACTATTTTCCACCCTCTTCTTCTTTAACTCCCCTCAAACTGCCGAAGACTATGGTAGTCACTTGTCAGACAGTAATATAAAAAAGGCATTTTCTTAATGGGAATCAGATATTGGTTTCATACTCAATTACAGTTAACAAGCAGAAAAATGTACAGGCTCCTATTAAGCCATGCAGGTCAAAATTTTAATAATGTGTGTTTGTGCCTGCTCTTGAGTTTCTTAAAAGCATTTAGTGTTGCTGTTATGGTGCAACAAAAAGTTGAACATCACTACTGTTTTCTGCCCCCCTTTCTGAAAGTCCCTGGCTCAATGTTTAAAATATATCTTAATTCTCATGCTTTATGTATGCTTGCTATTAATTGCGGGGGGAAAAATTGTAGGCATTTAGTACAGCTTTTAGAATTGTTATTTTAATCCGAGTGAGTTTTCTTCATTTCGTGTGGTGGCAGATGTATTTGCATCCAGACTGCATGCACAGCTTTTTATCTGCTGTAATGCTCTGGGTTTCAGCCATTTCCTTACTGCAAATGAATAATGAACAAGCTGTGGTTTGGAAGCTAATGGTTCAAGATGAAATCAGAAGCTCATTGCAACATGGATGATACTCATTTGTCATCTCCATGGAAACATCTATTTATCAAGACACTACAGTTAAGACTGTAACAAGAAAGTAAGCAATTGTTGGAATGAAGGGCTTTTGCTGAGAAGCAGTTTTAACAAACGTAAATAATGGAATTACATGGGAATGCAGCATTACTTTTGAAATGGGATTTTTTTAAGAATGCATAAATCTTTAACCTCAAGGGATAAGGATTTCAATTTATTTCTAAAAATTAGAAAAATAGCAGTGGAATGAGGAACAAAAGGCACAGCTATCCTGGCAGATCTTATTTTCACCTGTTGTGGTCTGTGTGCCCAAGACCACATGGTAATTTCGGGCCTACAGGCTTGCATGTCTCCCTTGCATCCGAAGCATGGCTGCCTGTCCCCCTACATGTAGTATGCCAGCTGATATACCAGTACACTTAACTGGTTCAACTGTTAGCACTTTTTAACAGTAGAAAGAATTTTCTGCAAGTGAGGAAAATTGGTGATAGAGTAAAATTATTTCCAAGTTATCCCTAACAAAGATTGGGTTAAATCCTTTAATTCTGTAAGTGGGAAATAAGGGGCTTGCGGATGAAGCGCAGAAGTCCAGTGGAGTGTCTTTCCTCAGGACTGGTTTCCTATTTGGTCTCTCATATGAGTTACTCTGTTCTTATTTAAATAATAATAGTGAAAGCCCCAATCTTAAAATGTTATTTAGTATGTCATTCCATAACAAGCTTAATTATTTAGTTTTACGGATGCAGTGCAACGGCCTCAATATATATATATTTTTAGTACTCTTAAGATCCCTTTAACTGAATGCTAGCAGGTAAGCTCTGAACTTTAGAGAGGCAACATTGAAGGAACACTGAAGGCTTGTTTTCCAGCATTTGTGTATGGTGTGTTTCAGCTTTTCGAGGCAGGAGAGGAGAACTACTCCGAGCTAGTACTGCTGTCTTCCAAGATTGTTACGTGCCCTCACTGGGGCAGGTGATGTAGTTCTAGAAGGGAAAACAGGTTTTGTCTTTTTCAGAGTTTAAAACTGATCCTGCCACAGCGAAGTGAAGTAGAGTTATCATTCTTCCTAGTGAAGAAAACCAGGCATAGTTTGGCTTCTGGGAGTAAGGTTAATCAGGACAGGTAGCTTTGTGATTAAACATCCAGGCAGATAGTGATGAATTTGTTCACAGGGCATAGGGAAAACTGAGATGAATTGATGGTGATGAGGATTGTCTCCTGTAAAGTATGGAGATCTGTTTTGTTGTTAATTTTTATTCCACTTTTCTTTAAGAAACTGACTTAAACTGGAGTGGGGTTTTTTATCTTTGCTTTTTTAAAAGAATGAGCTATTTAGGAACTGGCTGTCACCTTCAAGAGTTTTCTGCTTCTAAACTCTATGAAGGCAGCTAATTATCCGTTATAATTGGTTTCAAAAATAAGTTAAAGAAAAGAATTTGCAATTTAGACTTGCTTTTGCACAATGCTTACCATGTCTGTGGCAATTCCACAAATTAAGTACGTGCTTGCATTCTAGCATGTTAGCAGGCTTCACGACTTACAGATACCAATGCTGATACCAATGGTACCATTTACTGGTTACACACAGTATGCATGTGCCTGGATTGATAGCCACTGGCCATGATAATTGTCTTCTCCTGTAGTGCCTCTTGTCCCAGGTTACTATAGAGATGGAAGATCCTTCAGCAGGAGCTGATTTTTAGCTCGGATTGTCAGAGCAGCTAACCTCTCCTGGAACCTCTCAAAGGAAAAAGGTTCTTGCTCTACCGAAGAGCGCGAAACAGAAGATGAGGAGAAGTAACTGGAGAGAAAACAGCACAGGGAGAAGGCAAATGAGGCAGCTCACAATATAGAAAAAGAAGAAAAAAGCAAGGTAGTGGTGACAGGAGAAAGTGAACTGAAGGAAAAAAATGGGAGATACGGATCACAAATTTTACATTGCAAGAACTCTGGTGATTGTTCGTAGACAAGCAGAGCTTTTAGAAAAACAAGCTCCTGCATTTGGAAACATCAGAAAGGGAGAATGCTTTCCTCCTGGGTAGAAACAGTAGATTTTTTTAATTTTGGGAAAATAAAAGTCATTGATCTTGGGAGTTCAGAACTGAAGACTCTCTTGAGGATGTAGGATAGTTCATTTATGATCCTCAAATGACTTCTGTGCTTTTCTTCCCCTTCGAGCCTATCCTGGGTATAAAGATGCTGATTATTAAACACTAGTCTTTTTTGGGGAGAATGTAAAACAACGAAAAATCAGTGGTTCCTGAAATCTCTTCAAAAATGAAGCTGAAATGACTGGATTGTAATACTCTCCTGCCATTCAGTGAGCAAACTGATTCGGGTTTTGTTAAGTCGCAGCTCCACCGTGTGTGTAAATGGGACATTACAGCACACGGGAGCAGGCTGCTTTAGCCAAACTGTGCTTTGTCAGATGGCTGTGCTCCTTCTCACCTGAGTAGCAACCGCACGAGATTGCTTACCTTCCTATCCAGTTTTCATGTACAATATAGGCGTGCATGTGTGGTTTTTTGGCATAATACTAACGAGTATCACTGCTTTCAAGTAAACATTTGATTTATTTAACATTAGACATTAACATTATTAGCCTTTTGACAGAAAGTATATTCATGATAAACAATGCATGTTCTTCAAGCGTTACTGAGGTCAGGTCAGGTATGCAAAATGTTTGAAGTCTCCGCTGGGTAATTAAAGATTTACTGAAAACCAGTAGAGACACTTCAGATGGACAATGAACTATTTAGTCTCATTTAGAAACAGTGTTCGTTTCCCTGAATATTCATGGTGACTTAGTAACTAACTCAAGACTGCTACATGCAGTTAGGATGCCAGTTCTTTCTCAGGAGTGAATTCCTTTTGAAGTGGCCTGCTAATTAACTCACTAAAGTGGGCAGTTGCTTTTGCATGGGAAATATTTTTAAAGGTACCTTGGGTAGTAATTTACAGAGCTTTACATTCTTCCAAGTGTTTGAGTTGGGTGAGTCACTGTGCCATTCCAAACAGTGAATGTTTTCTCCCATCTAGCATGGGAATGTTTTTCCTGCAACATTTGTGTTGGTAAAAATAAATTAATACAGTACTTATGATGATCAAGTTTCTGTTTGCAGAGGTGAGTTCTAGTGGTGTCTGGAGGGTCCCTAGATATTTCTTATGAATCTCTACTAGTGCTCTCTTCTTTTCCTATTGCTCTGTCTCCCTTCTCTCCTCTCCTGCACTAATTTACAGATTTAGGAAATTTTGAGACAGGCAGAGATGCCAGGTAAAGGTATTTATGAAGGCTGACTAGTAAAGTTGGTATTCATTGAGACTCTTTAAGCTATCCCCCATGGTCAGCAGCGTGAGATATCTCTTGAAAGTTTCAAGCACTTAAAGTTTTACTTCTGCTCTGAACCACCTTTTTGGGTCTGTCTTTCCAGTGAAGAGATTTCTGTTGGTAGAGTTAACTTTTGTGAATACATTATCCTCTCTATGTGTGATAGTAGGGGGGAAAACATATTTTTTTTATAAATTAGTTTTAAAGGAATACTACTACCTAGCTATGCCCAAATCATATATTACCAAGTAAAAAGACCTAGAACACCTATTTCTGAGTCCTAACAGTGGCCTTATACAGATGCATCACTTCGATGGTAAACTCTCTTTGAGTCCTAATGAGAGTTTATTCTGTGTTCCTGTAGCTTATTTCTATACCAAGTTACTGCTTTTAAATAGACGATAAGACTCTTGTATGCTTTCAGGATCTTTCTTATTACAAGAAAGGATAACATGCTGGCTACCTGTTGCCTTCTGCAGAAAGGAATTATACTAAATGCTAATCATCTTGGACAAAAGGCAAAAGGCTGCCTGTATAAAAATGAGAATGGATGGAAAGAAGTACCTTTTGGGATGGAAAGAATTAATTCCAGTTTAAATGGTGAGGCGAGCTCAAGTAAAGGGGCATGTCTGCGGTCTTTTTTGTCTAAGTGACTTCATGCCCTGTTATAAATTGGTAGAAAATTGTAATTATGTAGTTGATGCAAAACAAATACATTTTATATACGTTGCTGCCTAACTTCCATCAAGAAGAATAATCGTGCAGAGTGCCCCTTTGCAATTGTGGGCTTGACAGTGCTATGCAAGTGTAGTTATGATACATATTCTTCTGTGTTCGTCTTCCCTTTTTTTCTATTTTTTCTTTAAGCAACATAAAGACTTAGACTTTGGCTTCCAATAGCAAGCTGTTATTGTAGTATCTCTCAAAATAGCAAAGCATCTCTTATTTCATCTAAAGCGTAACCTATGCTTACTGAAAGTAATTAATAGCATTTCCAAACTAATGAAGTCAGTCTGAATAATTGGAGCCTTGCCATGAATTTAAGTGAGAGTACTTATCCCTGTCACATGCTTAATGTTTGTGAATATCGTTCAAGGACTCCTTGAAGAGTCCCAGGACTAGGACTAGCTCATAATTACTTCCATCCCCATCAGAGTGTGTCACCATCTGTGGACCGTATAGCTGGTTCCTTCTTGCTGCTTTTGTCTGACTTGATAAATCGCCCCCCCCCCTTTTTTTTTGCTTCTGCATAAATGAAACAGCTTCAACAGCCAGTGTGGCCAGAGCTTTGTCCTTTTTAGGTGGTTAAGATAAGTACCGTGTTCCCTCTTTGTTTCTGAACTGTCAACCCAGTTATTTTACTTTCTGGATTAAGAAAAGAATGTTTTAAAAATAGTAATAATAACTAAAAAAACCATGCAAACACAGCAGGGAAATTCAGGCTATGACTCTGCTTGACAGACGTGGCCAGACTTAGAAGAGATAACTAGTTTGGCCAAACCTTCGTCTGATTTTTTCCATATAGGCTGACATTTTCTGGTTCATTATGCTGATAGTTACAAATTATATCCTGCGATATTTAGATCTTTTGATCTTTTGATATTGGTACATGTTGAATGTGTAGAGAAATGTATATGGATATAACTCAGTTTGCTGAATTCTTCTTCTGGAACCAAATACTTAATTTCTGGGTAGTACTCATTACAGCTGTCCTTCTATGGATCTGGCCCTCTATGCTAAAGAAAAGCATCAGTGAGTGAAAAGAAAAAGAAATTCAAAAACACAGTAGGATGTTATCACAGTTGAAATTGCTTACAGTGCAAATTTCCTTTCCCAACGTGATGCTGTTTTCTGTTACTCTGTCATTCTGTCTCTAACATATTTGGGCTGAATAGCGTCCTAAATTACAAATGCAACAGACCCTTCTAAATTTTGTAGCCTGACTTCTTTCGTGTTTCTTTACTGTATAAGTCACTAAAAGATGTAAGATCACAGAAGTAAGTTATTTTGAGCTGAAAGCTATTAAGTTTGAGTTCATAATAGGTAGTAGAATCAGAACATAGATGATATATGTCAAAAGACAGAAGATTGTAAAGTTTTGTAAGGAGAGCAAAAGTGCTGAATGATTTGCTGAAGTTCCTGTGCCTCCAGGTCAACAAGCAGTTATTCGCCTGCAGTGCCTGAGCTCAGATTGCTTGATCTTTTTGTTTTCACTTGGTTTTTGAGTCAGTTATTCTTCAAATGTATGTTAAATTGCATATCATTTGCAAATGCATCTGGGAAATATTTTTGGTACAACTACTGCATATAAGGAACACTGCACTGCCAGCAGGGTTACACATCTGCATCAGGACATCAGTTTAATGTATCTTACTATGTCTAAAAGAACCAAAACACTTCCAAATTCCTCTGTCATTTCTTGTGTCTCCACTTTTTTCCTCTAGCTATGTTGTTGCAGCTTATACTAAAGTCTCCCTAGAGGTGCACAGATGAGGATGAATTTTCTCTAGTAATTAAGCTTGAATGCAACACTGTTTTATTGTGGAATCTATAAATACGCAGCCATGAGGTCAGTGATGAATGCAGCAGGGTTGTATGTCAGCCAAGTATTTTCCTTTATATTTTTTTAGCCAACAAGTATATTTTAATAATCTTGTTAATGTTACTAATATATTTTAACAGTTTTAACTTTAAAATTAAAAACTCAGTATCTGTCCTTAATAAAAGTATCTCCTTTCACAGTGTGCTGATTACAATTTAAATACTAAAAAAAAATTTTCTTGCAAGAGGAAGGTTCTTAAAGGAATTGTTTTCTGAGTCATCTCGATAGCAATTCTCTTCCTTCTGATGTACTTGAGAGAGCTCCTCTTGATCCCTCTACCTCCTGTTGTTATCCTAATTTATTCTGTGTTTTGCTGACCTGAATTTATTTTTAACATTAACTGACTCTAGGTATTTTTGTTTAGCTACCTCTCTGCAAGTTTCTTTTTAATTCTCAAATCTTTGAATAGTTGGTTGTGACTATATCACTGCTTGCAAAATCCTTTTTCCAAGTGTCAGTCTGTCTTGGGGGGGGGGGGGGCTGTTGTTTGATATGATTTATAATTCTGAAAGTTCATGTCACATTCATGGATTTGTAAACTGCTGATTTTTTACTTGCTAGATTTCTTAATGTCCCAGAAATTGCTATACTTAAAGATTTATGGAATAAAGCAGTAGTCAGTGTTCTAATAAGAAAGATTTACATGACAATGTAATCTCCATGTTCAGTGTGCTTCAGGAATTTGAACTGTCGTAAACACTCTCCCTTAATAGTAAAGACCTGGGTTTGTCCACTTCATAAGAAAGAAACTGCATCTTGCTGAAGATGACAGTGGGAAATCACAGAACTGGAATTAAAACTCCAGATTTTTGTGATTATTGTTCCTGTCTGCTGTTAAGGGATCTGACAGATATGACTATACCAGCTTTTATTTTTCATTTTCTGTATCCAGATTCGGCACCACTTTCTTTATCTTTAAGCTTGCACTCATTCACCTCATAAATAGTTTTTTAAAGTTAGATTCTCTCTGCACACTTCCTGCCTTTTGTCATTCTGCCTGAAGGAACCAAAGCCCAGTGATGATGACTTTCCAGTTATAAGAGTCATCCCAGCATTACGGTCATGGATTACACATCCAGACTCTCATTTCATTGCTTAGTAATTTTTCTGAAGGACACAGTCTCTCTTAGTGGAATTGCCATTTGTTTGTAAATACAGCATTTACTAGTAAGACAAATTCCCTGATTAATTCCCCAAGAAATGCTCTTGGTGAAGCATATCATTTGAACGGTGGTATTGTTAGATAGATACTTATATATTAATATGAATGTTTATTTTACATGCTCTCTATCCATCTTGTTAACATCTGTTGTAATAATGGAAACTATTGCCAAATAGTTTAAAGAGTGATGGTGATGAGATAGCATGCATCTGAATGTCTGTTTGGATTGCACTTTAGATTTATTGTCCACATGCTGCATTTGGAAGAAAGAGAAGCTCTCAATTTTCACTTTTCGAGAGCATAAAAAGCTTACTAGTTGGATCATATGATCTGGTTATTGAAAGGATCGCTATTATTGTTCGGCCCAAATGACCCTCTGGAATTTGAAGAAGGTGTTCAGCCATTCAAGGTTTTGCATTTTCTGCTATTTTATTGCCCTTATCGTTACATGAAATGCTACATTATCAGCATACTCATGTTGTTTTTGCACTGGTTCCAGCTGCAGTGTGCAGTGACTTGTTGAAACCTTGACATCTGTTTTCCCTTTTCCTCCTTTTTTTTTAGAAGTCAACCATGTCTCTCTTTTTCAGTGTTGCATGCTGAGCTTTAACTTAGCATGTGTATCTAGCCAAAAGGCATCATACATCTCAGCTATATTCCAGACAGTATAAATGGAGTGATGTCCAGAATGCTTTTTATTAATAGTTATGCTTGAAAGAAATGCCGTTTACAGCATTATTGCCAGAGTCCACGATTATTCAATAAGCTCACGTTAGAACATTGTATCATGGACATTAAGGTGATGCCTGCATTGTAGCATTGGGATTTTGGAATTAAAATGTTTTTAAAGAAGGAAAAATAAATCTCCCACCTCAAAATGTATTTCTGTACCTATATGTTATTGCATAGTCCATCTGCTATTTGAATCACTGGTTGAAGTCTGGTTCTGCTGCAGGAACAAGGTGTGATAGGTTTGGCTCAGATATTAATAGGTTTTACACATAATGTGTTTCTGCAGTGCTCTCTTTCTCTCACAAGAATGTCAGAAGTATTCTCACATCCAACAAAGGCATACTGTGAAGCAGATTGATTTGAATCCAAAGATTAGATGAAATTAAAGGAAATCTTTGATTTTGGGGGGCTTTCCAGAAACTGCCTTCTTCAATGCCAACAGGTGGACCTGGTGACGTGGTAGTCTAACTTTGATGCTTTTGTAATGGTGTATATATTATAACTTTAACCTTTTCTTGTATCAGTCAGTGATGTATATAATACAACTTCAGTTGTAGAGAGGTTTGCAATATCTAAAGCAAAATAACAAATACACGATTTCCATCTGGATTTGGATCCAGATGAATAGTAAATTTTATTCAGACCTTCCCAGACCGCTGTCTCCCATGTTTCTGAGGAAGACCATGTGGTATCCCAGTGTCTCAAAGAGCGATTGCAGCTTGCTGCCACAATTCTGAACTGGAAAGGTAGAGAGCAGCATCTGGCTAACCAAAAGCAGAGCAGGAACTAGCTTACAGCTTCCTGCTGAGCAGAACTTCACAAAAATATGCTGACTGCTAGAAAATTATACAGTGGACCTTTAGTAAGGAATGAAACAAGTACTTCTACTCTAAAAGTTAATTCAAGAAATTATACTTGTCTTATAATATGTGTTTGGTATGCCTCTCAATTTTTCATTAGTGAAACAGAAATAACAGTATTGCACACTTTAAGTAAAAATGAGAGCCTTTGGTTATAAGATGCTGTTGAGTTTAAGGACTAAATACCAATCACAATGCTTTACTGACATGTAAATACTTGGAAAAAGTAGGTTTGGAGAAATATTCATTACATATACTTTATTTTTGAGACTTATGAATAAAATCCAAGTCTTCAAGGTTTGGGGAAAAATACATTAAAACTTCTTCAGAAATAGCACATCCACTAATGCTTTATGAAGAAACAAGCCAATGTAATGCATTTATTAAATATAGTCAGCATGACTGAGTACAATATATAATTTCTTCTAGCACCAGAAGATTACGCTGAAAAATATTTTTATCTTTACTTTAAAAAGACATTTCCTTCTTATCTCAACACCTGTCATTCTAATTTCCAGAAGTTGGCACCTGACTACATTTTTCTTCTGAATGAATTCAGTTTGACTAACTGGTCTCTGCCCCCTCATATGCCTGCTCTAAGCAACTAAAAAGATAGGATTAAATCATCTGCTAAAATTTCTCATGAAATGTGAACAATGATAATTCTTGATTATTCACTCTTGCTTATTTTAGGGACTTTATACACAGACAGATGAATCTAGTCCAGTGCTCTGCTGTTGACTGCAAACATAATAAAGCAATTGATTTTCATTTCTGAATATATCTGGCAAAGTATTCTAAAGAGTAATACCATCCAAACCAATAAAAAATAGCATTTTCGCTTGTAAACTGATTAAATGGTGATAGAAATGACCTTCAGATTGTAGGGTTGTCATTTATGAGAGGTTTTCTCATACAATAGCCTTCTTCAGCCAATGAGCTCTCAGGAGTGACTGCTTTTTGAAGAATGCTTTGACAAGTGCTTGAGATACTTTAAGAGACTACTCTAAGACGAGCAGCTTTTGTTGAAGTCCAGTTGCAGAAGTACAGTGATTTGAATGATAAATAAATAAATAAAAATAAGCACCATCTTGACATGGAGGATATTAGCTATATTTCTGTAAGTGGATGAACATTCAGCCGACAAGCTGAATGAAGAATGAATTTGTCATTCATTAAAACATGAATGCTATGTTCTGTGCTTAATATTCCTCTTCCTGAGTATTTAGTGGTAGAATTCAGTAATAAATCATGAATCAAAAATAACTCACAGAGGCCTGATATTGCATTTATCTTTTTCCAGAATAGCTTTTGTAGCTGTGTATGTTGTTTCCCTCACACACACATTTTCTGAAATTCAGATATTTTTCAGCCAAAGTCCACAGAGCTGTTTAATATAACAACATGTTTTTCCTGGAAATAACTGTAATGTGTCCTTGTTTTATTTACCCAGTCTTTTAAACTGTTTAGTAGGCCTCTGGCAAGGTCATATTCAAGCACCCATATTCAAAGAAATTTTATTTTGATAAGTCATCACAAATTCAAGTTATAATATTTCCTGGTTAATAGAATTATGTGAGTACACTATTTATCGTTAAAACAATTGCCATCTGATAAAAAAAGGGGGGAGCTATAGATAATACTGTTCCATACTTTGTGTGTGTGACCACTAAATGGTAGTGTTGTATTGCAGCTGAAGTGGGAGAATGTATGAATATGGCAAAGAAAAAAGTTAATCCAAATGTGGAATTCTACAATAAAAATCTCAACTGCATTTTCATTGGCCCATTAATTATGCCTTTTGCTGTTAAATCAGCTATTCTTTCAGTGTTGGATTGTACTGAAAAACCATCCTCTGTTTAACACTAATTTATTTAAAATAGGTGTGTGTGTGTGTGGGGGGGGTTCCTCTCTGTCCCTTTGCAAACTTTGTTCTTCTTTTTGAAATTTTTGTTACAAGCATACTAATTAACTAGGCAATTGCAGAAAATCAGCAGGATCATATTTTATGGTGTCTAGGAAGATTCAGTTTCCTTCAGTGCAAAAGGAGACTACTTGATGTGGCCAAGTGGTTCATTATTTAGGAGGAATGTTTTATTGACCTGTATGTATGACTTTTGTGAGCAAGATTGTCTGGCTCTGTGGCTGTGAAGTTGTCTCCCAGTTAATTGTGCTGTAGGAATATGCATTGCATATTTGACAGGGAAAAAGAATGCTTTGGAAGGGACTTGTGACAGTTGGACATCCCGCTTCTTAATCCAGCTGGAGTTCTAAATGCTGAAGGTTCATTTTGCTGTGTCTTTGCCAAAAGCATTGTTTAGAAATTATTGCAGCCCTGCGATTGCTCAGGAATATGCTTTTCTGATAACTTGCCTGAGAAATCTATCTGCTAATTTAGTTTTATAGTTTTAAAGTCATTTAAAGTACTATAAATAATAAGTGATATTATAATAAAATAATGAAATATATTTTTGAGATAACACCTCACACCTTTTGAGATAACACCTGTTGTTGGCTTTTTATGGATTCAAGAGTAGTTCTGACTTCTGCAACAGCAGACTGCAGCAGCAGCTGCTGCTTCCGGTAGATGCATTGAGCAAAGCTGCTGGTGGAAGAGAGCATTCGTCTTTAAGGCCAACAATAACGTGTCCTTTTCTCAGTACCAAAGCAAGGTGTAATATCACTTGATCACGCTCTCTGTGTCATACTGTGGCAGACAGTAGAGGACATGCAGAAACCTTTTCCTTGCTTTCTGCCAGTACCTCTGTCTGCCAAGAAAATGCTATGGGCCACCTGTCAGACCACACAGCGATAGGGTACAGCTCTGATTCAGAACTTGAAGCAAATGTCCATCCTTCTGTTGACTGTAAGGGGATTTGGATCAAGCACTATGTGATCTTTTGTACACTGTAGTCATTACTTGTTTGTTAGTGTTTGTGATTTGCTAGACACTTCAGGGTGGTTTAAGGAGTAGCCAATGCCACAAGGTGTGTCCAGTCAAAAGGTAGGGTACACCTGCCTGGAAATGCAAATTCTCATTTTGTAGGAAATGCCAAACAATGAAATTTTGAAGCTCCAAAAGAAGCAGAATTAAAACTTACTATTCTGATTTTTTTAATCATTTTCAATCCTGGGATGTTACATTGGAGTTAGAGAAGTTCTGGGACCCTATGTATGAGTATCCATGTAAACAAGTACCAGCATGATGTTCTTAATGCAATGCTCTCCTTCATCGATTCATCTCTTGTAATCCTACTTAGGATTACTTAGACAGTAAAATCTCTGTAGTACACACACTTTGCATTCTGACTAAACAATGGCACCTCTTAATAAGCTGGGGAAGTGAAGTGCCCAAAAAAGAAGGTAAGTCAGTTTGTGTTTACCTCAGGACCTGTGTTGAACGTATATTGGCAACCAAATGAAAACCAAATAAAAAGATAAAATGCATTAAGCATGATGGAGAATTATTACTTGCTATATAAACTGCACTGTACTGAGGTGTGTAGGACAGACACTCTTAAGAACAATACAGCAGAAACAGAAGAGGGTCTGAGGAACGTCATGAGCATGACTGACTAGGTCATGGAAGGCTTCAGTCTTATCTTTTCAGCTTCTCTCCACATGTTCTCAGAGTTCTGCTGTTGTAGAGATAGCATGAACATTCAATGCACTCCAGTTTTACAAGGGCAGAAACTCATGTGCTTCATTGGTCTTCATCTGTTAGCAATGGAGGCTACTAAAGGAGTTCATTCATCTCATGTCCAGCAGCTGCAAGATCTGAGATATTCCTCTGAAACACCTATTTTGGTTGAACTGGGATGGTACAAGGCAAGAATTGGGTAGTTTAGGGACAAGAGGTTTCTGTGATCTCTACAAGAGAATATTGAGCTAAGTTTTTGATATTAGTGACAAAATGTTTGAGATCTCTGGTAGATATGGAGTAAAGGGACAAAGTAGCATCCAAAATTTAGAGTGTAAGGACAAAAAGGGACATACTAAGACTATACACTTGGCAAGTCAGTAGAGTTTTCTGGCTTACATGTAGCCTCTGAAGTTGGAAAGACAGCATGTGGTGGAGTTTTCTAATTAGTGTAATCAAGGACATAGCTTAGAATAAGATGAAAGAGGCCAAAGACTAAACATGCTAGAAATGACAGAGTGGGAAAGAGGTGAGGAAATTGAAACTGCCAAGAAATGCAATGATTACACAGTCTTTGCAAGTAGAATAACTAAATATGGTACTGTCAAACCTATAGGGAGATTTTCAAAGAAAATGAAGTGGCATAAATGTGGATGTAAATTGGAGTTATGATGAGAATGAGGAAAAAGCATTTCCAAAAGAGACTGCTCTTGTATTTGCAAATACTGTCCTTAGTAGAGTGATGGAGAGAGAAAGAGCTAGAAGTTATTGCCTGTGGTAATCTCTTGAGGTTGCTGAAGAGGAGGATGTGGGAGGAGAATTACAGTGTACTGCCAGAGTGTTGTGCCAAGGTATACAGAGAATGGAAAGAATATGCTCAAAGAAATCATATGTAGGAAGGAAATAGAGTTTGGTAAAAGAAGAGATAGGAGTTGTCTTGGGCAGGAAACATTGTTGTGGTGTGTGGTGTATGAAGCCGAGTTTGGAAGAGGGAACAGTAGTGTGTTAATTTAGAGGTAACTGCAAGAACAGAGGTAAGTGCTGGAGACTTCCTGAAGTGAAAGTTGCGGAGGGAAATAAAACTTCAGTACATTTCAAGGTTTAAATAGTGGAGTAAGGAGATGGAAGAAGCAATGAGTTATGAGGGCAGAAAATTTATATTTGATGCTGAAGGAGATGTAGGTGAAAGAATGAGATGCCCATCCTAGGCCTGGTGACTTTACCTACGTTTTTCCTTTCTCACATAAATGTATGTTACCTTCCTCCACATTAGCTAGTCAGTGCAATTGTGCATTGTTGCAGATGTCAAAGGAAAATAACATTTGCAGAGGAGTCATATTTGGGTGTGGATAGGAGCCACATTCTTGCTGTTCTTATTCTGTCTCCCGTGAAGCAATTTCTGACAGGAGGAGTTTGAGCTGTCCGTGTTAGTGGTTCCCACAGAGAAACCTTTCATGAAAATGTCAATATTAGTGCTTCTCAATGTTTCATTCATGCATAAGCCCAGGAGTTGACTGTTGGGGAATATTTGGTGATATCTCCTGCCATAATTAAAATCCATAACAAAGAAGGTGGTTTAGGAAACTGCCTTTAGTCTAACAAAGCAATTTCAGGTCTCACCAAGTATGTCTGGCTCAGGTATAGTATTTGCAGTGCATTAGACCTGCCAAGTTTCTATCAGTTTCTATTATCTTTAATAATACAACTTGAACTTTAGAGCATTGATTTGAAATTTTTTAAAAAGTTTTGTGAGAAATTTTACATATTCCTCAAAAAGAAGGTGATGACACAATTGCAAAACCTGGGATCTTAATTTAAATAGATTTTCTTTTAAATATGGCACCATTTAGTGCAACACAGAAAAACAAAATGGGGGATATTACAGTTGGTGTATAAAGCATAGCATAGAAAGAGTTTCTCGTCCTTATGAAAAGCCCTTAGTAACTAAGGCAGAAATGCCAATTTTAATTGAGAAAAAGAAATACTTTATTTCTAGTAATTTATTTGTGAAGTCATAACTGGATGAAGATTATAAAGGCCGAGTTGTATATAACACAAAATGGATGTTAATGAATACAGAAGTTGTTGAAGTAAACTGGTATTACATGTTCAGGAATTCAGTGAATTGAATTGAGTATTTGTGGTGGATGGAATAAAATGAAGAGATGTCATTTCTGAGTAGGTGTCGATCTCAACAGGCAGCTCTGGAGGCAACATGTGCTTGTGGTACAGCGCTGCTCCTGGGTGTGGGGAAGCTTGCTTGCTTTCAGTGGGCTCCTGTGAGGAAGCAGGCTAGCAGGCTAGTTCTGCTGAGTTTCAGCATGAAAATGCATATGTTGCTAACTGCTGGTTATGACGGTGCTGCCTTGTATTCCTCTAACGGGGGGTGTGAGATGTGCTGTTTCAGAGGCATTAGTCTGATATGTGGCCTCACAAGCCAGTTGGTAAAGACAGTGTTGCTATGTAGCTTTCGCCAGCTTGAACCCCTGCAGTAACATCTCCTCTTCATTTACAGAGGGCACTCTTGTAATGAGAATCTCGTGATAAAATGCTCTCCTTCACTGGAAAGCTCTCACAGTTTGATGATGCAGTTGTCACCATGGAGATTTCATTCCAACAGAAAAGACGGCATTCAGTGCTGTTCAGCTTCAGAAATGCGTAGCAGATACCTTCTAATGCCTTGGGCTAAACCACCACCTTAGGAAATAGCTTAGACCAGAAGCTAAGAGAGGAAGTACATATATGCTGATAAATTATATTTTTTGTAGATAACTGGATCTCAAGAGGTAGCATGTGCGTAATGACAGATAAATGTGAAAGGGCACGAATTAAAGTCTCAGAGCCCGAGCCAACAGGAAGGGAAATAGACTTCCCTTAAATCTGAGGAAAATATTAAAATGTGATACTCTGTGAATTTCTGTTGAGGTCTAATTCCTTTTCATCAGAAAGGATGTTTCTCTCTATTATCCCATTGTTCACATGGCATGCAGCAGGCTGAGTTTCCTCCCATATATTTAAGGAAAAAAAATGCTTGATAGCAAATTTATTTAGAAATAATGGGATTTTTTTCCTTTCCCCTTCCTGAAAGCCTCACTGATTTGTTTGGATTTCTCATTTCACAATAAGGACCTAAAGAGCAGTTACACCAATATGTGATGATTCATTTCTGATTTTAATGAAGCCATGAAGTCATCTAGAATGAGTAACAGTTGGTTACTTTACTGTCTTTCCATGGTATAGCCTGCTAAGGGAAGTTATATGAAGTGAAGCATATATTACAAAACTGAACAAAGCATTTGCGAATGTAGTGAAGGAAGCAGCCCTATACTGGCTGGGAGATGAATGTAACAGTGTAAGAGAGCTCTTCTGTTCCTGTAACTGTAGTAGATTATGAGGTTAAACAAGACTGTGTAATACCTATACAAAAAAATTGTTGTGTGAATTTATAAGCACTCAGGAAAATACGTATCTATCACAAAACTTCTTCCTGACTGCCAGTGGTAGATGGCAATAAAGTGACCTCCGCGTCTAATATAAGCGATGTTCCTCCATGAATGCAGGAGCAGGAAAATGTAGGAAGTAGTTTCTGCAAAAGTGGCAGTATGTGTTAGGTTGGTTAGAGGGGAGAATATAAAGATCAGTTAAAATCCTTACTCAAGGAGGGTTTTTATTTTGTATGGAAAACAGACAAAGGAAAAAAACAGAAAAAAATAGAAGAGAGATACAGTGAGCTTCTTTGACAGATGAAGAACTAGAGACCTGCCTGGGAATTAAATATTGAGGCTGAGTGAGCCCAAAGTAGCAGAAACATGAAAAAAGCTTTATAATAAAACCTAGAAAATCACAGTTTTATAATGTTGCCAGCCCTCTAGAACAAAAAATTAATGAGTCAGCGTCCTAAAATCATGAGTCATTTAAACACTGAGTTTTTCCAAGGATAAAGTTTTTTTAAAAAATCTTTTTACTTTAACAGGAATTATAATCTAATGCAACATGCGATTTTTTCAGGTTCAAAAATGCTACTCTAAATTCACACAGAATCCTCCCAAGTGGCAGGAGTAAATCTGAAGGCCACCCGCTGTCCGATCTCTCTGTGTCCCCTCTCCGTTGGGCTTCTCTTTCCCCATCAACTTCTTTCTCTGGCACGTTCTGTACACACTCTCTCTCCCATGCAACCCACGTCTCTTGCATTCACTGTCCTTTAAGCCTCATGTTTTCCTTTTGCCACTTTTAATCTCTCTTCTTCTTTTTAGAAAACTTTCTACCCATTTGCCACTTGAGCTGTCCTTACATCCTTCTGGATCTTTCTTGTTTTCCCCTTCATTTCTTTGTCCTCACTTCTCTTTCCAGCTTTCCAACAACCTGCAACTGTGCTGCCTCAAGGCAGCCCAGCTTGAGATTTTCTCATTGCTCATCCAAAATAGCTTTCAGCTTTATGACTCTAATTAAGTTGTTATTACTAAAAGAAGACAAACACACATAGCACTCCCCCTTCCTTTCCCTCCACCAACCCAGCATCATGAAAACTGTAATAAAAACATGAGAGTTAGTAATGCTGGTGATATTGTGTTATGAGCTATTCATGAATGCATAGGAACATTTGAATTTCTAATGCATTTGTATTCAAAAATTTCAGTCAGTATTAACTAGATACCTGTCCAACTTTAGAGCAGTAGGCGCATATTCAGTTTGCTGTGATGGAGAGGACACACGCACAAAGTTTTGGTCTGTTCCGTGTTTTTTTGTGTTTGTTTTAAAGCAAGAATTCAAAAAGGTCTCTTTCCTCACTACAGTCAGAATATAACTATTTTAAGAGGTGATTGCATCCGTAGCTTTAATTTCCTACTTTTAGAGAAAGGATTGATTCTCTGTCCCTCCCTCCCTCCCTCCCTCTCTCGCTCTCTCCCTCTGCCTCCTCCCCACCACTACTAACTGTTCTTTTTCACTTGTGGTGAGAGAATAAAACCAGCTAATGGCTCTACAAACTGCCCTTCTTTCCTCTTGGGTCATCTGTGCTCCAAAATAGAAAGCATAATTTCTTACATATTTTGTAGATATAAGAAAGAGGGCCTCCATGATAAAGTTACCAACTTCGAAGAGGTGACAATATATTAAGACCTTAAATGCTTCAGGTCAGTCAAGGGGAAACAAAAGGCTCCACAACAGTTGGGAGGTTTTGCATTGGTTCCAGGTCCTCTCCTGTTTAAAGAAAAAAGAAAAGTGAAAGTATTTTTAAGGTGCCTACAGCGTCAATGCTATGGTGCAAAACCAGTCCTGAGCCTAGGCTGGAAGCCAAGTTTGCTGGCCTGCTCTCTGTCCTTCTTCTGGGGCATTTCAGCTGCTCTGCTTAGTGGTGTACCTGCGGCTGGGCCTGGGCCAGTTGGCTCCATGTGTCTCATCTGGCTTTCTAGTGAAAGCATCGGACTAACCTCCAAGATAGGAAATAGTTTGGGGGTCTTCCTAGGCTCCTTTGTTTCCCATTGGAAGGGCAGATGGGAGTCTTAAATTTTAAGCTGTTTACTAGGACAACAGAGACAAGGATTTGAGAAAGACCCAGGCTTCAGCCTGTAAAACTTGCTCAGGTAAGTTTAGGCATGACAGATTCTTCCACCTCTCCTATTTTGCATCTGGTATCTATCTTCTTAATAAATGAAAGCTGGTCCTTTCTATATGGCTTGCGCGTTGCCCGGTGCCTATACTACCAATCAGTTCTCTTTGCTGCTGCTTTTCTTCTCTCTTGTCGCTTATGCAAAGGATTGTAATGCCTGAGACTTCTTGTCCTCTGATAGCGTTACTTTTTTTTATCCTTTCCGTGAAGGCATGTAAGAGAGATGCCATTAACTTTAAAAATCACCTGACAGAAAGTTGTTTGTTTACAAGTGTCACAGTGTATTTAGTACCAGGCGTGTGATGCAAAACATTTATTTTTTCAGAGTTTCATATTACTTAAGTTGTATGTTTGACTGCTCCTGTATAGCTTTTGTTCTCCGTATCGTGAGAAAAGTCCTGGTGGAATATGGAAGGTAGAAATGTATTTATGGAAAAGGAGAAGAAGAAAGGATTCTGTGACTTGAAAACAACAAACATGTTCGGGGGGGGGGGGGGGGACTGAAGGAGGCTGTGTAATTTACGCTTTTAAAAACTGACTGGTTTTAAAGATGTTCGTGTGCGGCAGAGCACACTGGCCTCTTAAGCACCAGCACAGTCCAATACAGGTGATAGAAATCCTTGATCTTCTAACCGTAATTTGCGAGAGTTGTGTTCTCTGGAAGTGAAAATGGGTAATACAAAGCAGGTCCTGTTGCTTAGTTGATGACTGAGTGTGAACAGAAAGTGCTTGCAGATTTCTCTGTGAAAAAAGCCTGGAAGAGAGTGCTGCGCATTTGTTACGTGCCTTCTGGAAAGGCTGTTGGGTAGAGCCTCGGCGGAGCTGGAGTCGGGCAGCGGTGCAGAGCAGGGGCGGCGAGACAGAAAGCTTGGGAAATGCTCCAGAGGAGGAAGCAGGTAGTGAAGGACATGTCAAGACTTCTAATAAACCACGTAAAAAGATAACTGGAAGCCTGAGGAGAAGTTGTAAGATTTCCCAGGGGAAAGGGGCCCAGAGGGAACTTACGCTCTTGCTGTGAGCTTTCTGAGAGCTGCAGTTATAATTCCCAAATGCTTAAAATTTCAGGAGGCAAGAGAAACTCTAAAAAGTAGGTGTCATCGTACAAAGAAGGAAGCCGAGGTAGTAACCGCACACTGACAGTGCTGGGAGAGGAGGCAAGCAATAACAATACTTTGAATTATATGAGTAAAATCTGGTGAGAAACAAGGATATCTAAATATATCTTACACTCATTCAAAGCATGTTATTTTTATATTGTGCTAATCCCGTTTTTCTTCTTTGCATATAAATTGCACTGATTTAAGTTGAGATTGTTTAAACATTAGTTTACTTGAACACCTGCATAGGTGTTGCTGCTTCCATTTTGATGTCTTATTTTTGCTTGAATTAAACCCTATTAATTGAACAGAGGCAAATATTGTTTGATTTGAATAAATCCATATAATTTTTTAAATATGAATTTTATTTTAATTCATGTATGTTGTCAAAATTGCTCAACTTTATGCATAGGGTTGCTCTATTATTTGTTCAGTTCTCATGCTGTACTTCATATAAAAACAAATGTAAAGGTTATCACTCCCCAGAAATGTGTCAAACTTAGGAAGTACACAGGAAATCACAGGATTTTTAATGTCATTCAGAAAATTAGTAGTTTTGTGCATGCTGTGGGAGGGGTGGTAATTTCAGAGGAACTTGACTGAAGTGAAGAGATGTTTGAAGCTTGGTGGGAGTATGGGGTGGGAAGATAGGTGGGATGTGTCTTGTGGGCAAAAAAAAAAGCAAGATGGGAAGTAAATGAGATTATAAAAAGGTTGCTGAGGCTGATACACTAATAGAACATAAACTGAGTAGGAACACAGTAAAAAGCTCCATCAAATATTTACATATTTGATGTTGGTGTTCATGTACTCTGTGGTGTCAGATGAGAATGTGGATAGGAATGGGGATGTGGTAGACCTGAATTTGAGTTTACATGCATTGCTTAAAGAAAGAGTAATTTTAGGAGTATCTTTGTCTGTTTTCTGGTATTTATTCCATCTAGTTTTTCCCCTGCTTACCACCTTTTTCATCTGTTCTATCTTTAAAATAGTTTTAAGGACAAATCTTACTCTGCAAGAAAGTCACGACGTATACCACTATATATATACTTAAGAATTTCTTAGCATAGAGACTCTTAACTGTTGTAGATGCCAAAGCCTTCTGGCATATTTCCAAGAAGTGAGATACCCGTTTTCTAACCTTTGGAAACTAGTTGTTGCAGGTTGAGGGGGAATTTGTTTGTTTTCTGCGCCAGTGACTGGAGAAGTCTGTCTGATCTCATTAGTTAATTTTTCACTTCTTGTTTTGTAGGCTGTAAATGCTGACTTTTTGACTATTTTCTGTGAGTGGGATGATCTAGTTCAGCTGGACTATTATCAACTATTGTGTGGATTTTTATAAATGCTTTATGTGCTACTTTCCTATCTGTATAGTGTTGATATAAAATTCTATCTGTGAAATTATTTTGTTCAAACAGCAGTGTATTATTTAATTATAAAACATTATATTAAAATAAGCAAAAATAGTCTTTTAGAATCTTCTCGTAAGCATGAAGCTGGAAAAAAGTATATAATATTTTTTACCAAGTGTCTTTGTTTTCTTTAAAGGTAGCCATGTATCTAATTTGTTCTTAAATTTTGTCAGAGGTGGTTCAAAAAGTCAAACATCCTAGGTTTTGGGAAAATTTCTGATTTTCCTTTAAAAATATTAGTAAAAAAATAGTCATCAGAATGGAAACATTAAACCTGGTTTTTGTTAAAGTCAAAGTAGTGCACCTTGTGAACTAAAAGCTATTGTAAGGAAAACTCAAGTACGGACACAAAACTACACAACGCAATCCTGACTGTTCGTATTTGGGAGCAGAAAGGGACTATCCTTTTATTCAATACTAGAAGAATAATTACCAGCTCAGCTGATTATTTGCATGTATGCCTTCACACGGACTTTACATAAGCTGTACTGGCGAAGGTGTTGAGCATATGATGGAGACTCAGTTCCACCATAAAAGTTTCATTCCCTGTTAGGGAGATTTCACTGGAATAACTACATTTAATACTGTTTACAAAACCATTACCTAGTTTCATGACTGTCAAAGAATATGAATGTGAGCTCCAAAAGCAAATTAATTATCCAGTAAGTACCAAATGATACCTTGTGCATAAACAAAAGGCATTTACCTCATACCACACTGATACATCGTGTAATAAACGTGACAGTTACGGCATTTCGTCTTATCTTACTCTTCCTGCAGTGTCCCTAAAAGAGTTTCTCACTTGTAACAGATGGTCAGAGCACAGCTTTGAAATTTATCTGGAGATGAAACCCTGTTCATTCCATTAAAAGTAAAGAGTTTTCATGTAGATGAAGGCAAGGAAGGATTTATTGTTTTTGCAGTTCTGATGATGAGGTATTTCATACAATGCCTTCTTTTTCTTTTCTCTTGCAGGTGATGTGCCTTCAGGATTTCTTTGGTGATGATGACATCTTTATTGCATGTGGACCAGAAAAGTTCCGTTACCAGGACGATTTTTTGCTGGATGAAAGTGGTAAGGAGATGTCTTTTAAAAATATTTACAACCAGAGCAGAGGGCAGCTTTTCCTGTCATGCTAAATTAAGCCCAAATTGTATCATCTAAACTATTTGCAGAAGCAGAATAAATATTTTTATATTTTCAGTTCTAAATACTGAAAACAAGAAGTAGCTGAAAGCAAACAACAAAGCTGCAAAGGGAAGAATATCAGCCAATGCAGCATAAAACCTTACCTCAGCCTGAATTTGATACACTACAGGAAATAGTAATGTGTTTTATGGAACTTCTTTTTTTACAAAGTCTCTCTTAGTGTTTATTTAGTCTTTATTTTCTCCGTGAGATTATTCTAGTTCTTTAACACAATCTCCCAGCCTCACTGTTTTTATAATCCAGATTTAGGTAATGCTCCTTAGGTAATATGATATAGGAAGCTGCAATTCTATGTGGAAGATAAATGTAATCAGTAAATGCAGAAAAAGTCACCTGAGAAAATTCAGCGAGTTCTCTGTTTTCTTAGAGACTGACTAATACAACAATTGAATTGAGGTGCATAATCCTGAAAAGAAAATACATGTTAGATTTGTGTCTACCTTCACTGTGTATTCCTAAATTATGAACTATAGCAATGAGAAAAAGCTACAAGCTTTGCACATTTAGGGAAAAAAAAAAGAGCTACCAGTTAAATCTAGGTTTTGTGTAAAGAAAGACTCAGCAAAGGTTTTATTCCCCCCACACTCTTTCTCAGTCCAGGCTATGTCTGCAATTCTTTGGTATCAACTCCTTTTGTCTTTTTTCAAAATATCGAAGTTGTGAAAAGACAGGTCACTGGGGCAGAATAAAATTTTGTTACAGCAGTAACTACTTCCTGGTCATCTGTGCTTGTATAACTTCACAACTTCGTCACTATTTTCTGATGTACATTCAAAATGAAAGATGATGCAATTGTATTTCCCTAACCTGTGGAACTGGAGCACTTCTTGGTTTAGCTGGATCCAGCACAATGTTCCGTAAGCTTGTATAGGAATAGAAAAATCTGGTTTGTTCAGTGCTTGTATCATGAGGTGAAAGACAAACCTAAAAAGCAGGTATTTGCTACTGAAGAAGGGAATGTTATTTTGTATCAGTTTACAGACCAAAGCAAGCACGCATTATATGTTGCTCTAGAGGACTTTATAATATGGAAACAAAAATCAAATTGTGCACTAGATTTGCTCCTTCCAATAATGAAATATGGTGCAGTCGCCTCTAAGGTAAAATGCAAAGGTAATTCTCGCCAACTTTAGGATAGATATTAAAAGTCTAAGGGGGGGCGTACTTGGGCAGCAGGGAAGTGGCCCCGGTGAGAATATGGCCAGCACTGCAGTCCTTGCCGTTCAGAGGAGAGCCAGCTGAGTTTTAATTGAATGCATAGTCAGGATTCAGTTTTGTATCTTATCTGAAAGATGACACTTGCCACTTCTCACCGTTCTCCTCACCGAATCCTGTGGCACTTTTTCCAGAGCTGACTAAAGGACAGGTGCTGACAAGAGACTTGTCTAAATCCCTTTTTGAAGTATATAGCTCTTTTTTGGAGGTCTCATGTCAAAGTACAGACATAGCCCAGCTCTGCCTAGTCTTTATTTGTCTGATATATCATCATCTCTGCAGGTAAGCAGTATCTTTCTCTGGAACATTTGTGCTTAAACCTATATTATGCTGAGTCAAAATAAAAAAATAAGCTGAAACTCAAGGTTGAGAATATAACTTTACCAACGTGTTTGGTATTTGTTTTTCTAGTAGGTAGAGCTGCAGTGAATATTAACTGTTTTGACAGCAGGAGCTAATAGAAGAAAATCAGATCCAAACTATATTTCTAATTTATTTGCAGAGCGTGCATCATCTTTGCTGTGCGTTTTTGGGGAAGTTCGGTATCAGAAAATTTGTTCAAACAGCTTGCAATTAACAGCTGTTGTGCTGGCTGACATAGGTCCAGTCAGCCTTCCCTGAGGTCTCAAGTTGTCACAGTAACAGGAGCAAGATTTGGCGGGAGGCGGGAGGGTGAGGGGGGGAGAAAAGCAAGTGAGCTTTTAGCTCATTTTCCTTGGAGAATGAAGCTTGTGTGATCACACTGTGTATATGTGTGTACCTCATAGTTAATCTAAGAACATTAAAATTATTAGTCCAACTTGGAAAGCTTGTCTCTGCTTCCCTGGAAAGCAGCTTGAAGCATCACTGTGCAATCTCTATCACTGCATCTCTCCAGTGTTTCCCAATTTCACCCAGATGATGAGAATAACAGTTGTGGTAGTGCAGCTTAAGCTATTAGAAAAGCAGAAATTGAAGGTGGGAAAGAAAAGAACACAAAATAAATATTTAAACCATTAAGGTTCTGGTCTTTTTGGTGAAAAGGAATAATTTATCAGGGAGAAAGGGTGGTATTATTCTACAGTCTGGATTCAGAGTTCCTGACACTAGAAGTGTGAGGTAAATTTCTGGGACTGACAAATCTATCACCTATACTGGGAATCATCTTAGCTGTTAAATATCAAGAGAGTTGGCACCTACAACTGAGCCAGTCCCACTAGTCCCTTTCTCAGTCAGTGGAACGTAGTCGATACATCCTCTCAGTCAACAGTAGATGTTTAAAACAGGTCAGATGAATTGTACTCCAGTAATGCCTGTTTTGCTTTTAAAGGATATCTACAGGCCTGGCTTAGATGTTCTTATCTGCATTGTGTTTATCTAAAGCCATTGAAATAACTTTTAAGGTAAGATGAATTCCACCCCATCTATGTGGAAAAAGGACTACAGATATCTCAGTCTGCACTGCTCCTAGTCAGCTTTCTTTATACAGTTGCCATAGCTTGCTCTGAGTAAAGGATAGGACCTGCTTAAAGCCATAGAATCAGAAACTTAGAGTGAATCAATCTCCCTGTCTAAGTGTGGGATTAACATTACTTGTTCCATTTCTGACAGATACTTGTCCAAGCTGCTGCTTAAAAGCTTCTGATAATGAAGATTCTGCAACCTCCTGAGACATTCTGTTATAAACTCTCCTCACCATTTTTCTGCTATCTTACCCAAGGTTGCCTTGCTGTAAATGAAACCCAGTACTACTGCTCTTCTATCCATGGACATGGGAAACAAATGATTTCCTTTTTCTTTGAAAAATCTTTGGACTGCTATGAACCCAATCAATTTTCTCTTCCTTAGGATTAACAAATAATTCAAGCTTTCATTGTTTTGACTACAGGATCAAACTTATCCTTGAAACAGAGGATATGCTCCCTTTTTGTATTATCTCCCTTCCCTGTTTTATGTCTTTTGGGAAGAGGCATCACATATCCCCTTGGCAATCAATTGAGAAAACTCTTTTAATTAGGGACCCATCAAAGAGCATAATAAGCAGTCAGCACCATACAGTGCATTTTAGTCTCTCTTCCTTGATGGTAAAATATACAGATGGTTTTCATATTAAACACACTGTTTATCACATGAAATACAGGATCAGTAGACGTCACTATCATCCTTTCTAGGATTCATTTCCATACCTGACCTAATTGTTAGATATAACAGCCATATACATTTGCATGAGTAGAAGTGCAGATGGGACAAGAAAATGCATGGGAATGACCATAAGGTTAAGAAGTAAATACTCTTTGTCAAACATCAGTGGTGATGCTGGGTTCATGGAAAGTTTTTTGAGGGGAATTCTAAGCACAAAAAATCATGTTAATGAAAGATACATTACATCAGACAGCTTGTAAGATGAAAATTTCCTTAGCTTAGGATATGGCAGTGGCTGCTGCAGGCATTGTTAGCTTGTAGTTCTGGGGACTTTCCCAGAAATTCCAGGTTTGCTCTGATTGATGGCAATTCAGTTTTCAAATAAGAGAAGTCATCAGAGGATGCATTTCTATAGCCCCCATTTGCACGTTGGCAGAGATTAGGATTTAAGGGCCACATCCATAAAAGTATTTGCAATCAGCTATTATTTAGACATCTAGTTAGGATTTGAGAATACAAGTAACTCAAGAAACTGGCCGTAAATGGGAACATCTCCTTGGCTTAAACAAAGACTTCTTTCTTAGCACTGTAAAGTATGAGAGTTTTTGAGATTGGCAATATCAAAATTAAATTTCAAAACATTAAATTATTTTTATGTTTTGTTAGTGTTGGCTGAGTGCTTTGAAAGCTTAGAGTCACACAGTCTAACTCCTAGCTATGACAGACTTCATCACATACTGAGATGCATCATGTAAAAACGCTGCATTAAAGACAGACCAAATTCAGTTTCTGCCTCCAAGCAGAGCGTAACCAATATAGAATGTCTGGATGTAAAAACAACTTCAAATCACTTGTCAAGAGCACATATTACTGTTATGGAAACAGTGATGAGAATGACTCTCTTCTAGGGGAAAACTAAGACTGGAATCTTTGAAACCTCATTTCGCTCCGGCTTGCTGGCCTGTGTTAGTCCTCAGCTCAGCATCTCTGTGCCAGCAGTTTTAGTGCATCATCTTGCCAGCAGCAGACAGCTTGCCAGGAAAATCTGAATCCTGTAGTGTCTGCACACGTGCGTGTGCATGGAGGCATGCACGCACATCTGATTCAATAACTTTGGTTAAGGCCAGGAGTATCGTGTTTATCCCTGCTAATAACTGTCAGGTTTCTCTAACCTTGATTATTCTGTCCTTCCTAAAAGATGGAGAAAGGGGAAATCAGTTATAGTGCTCAGCTGCCCTGTTTTATAGGACAAAGACTGATGTACTAAGGATTTTTTGGCCGGACTTATGAGTGGAGAGGATGCTGGCTGACTTACTCTGCCCTCATCAAAAGCTCATGCTTTGGCAGTGGGAAAATAATGGTGGGTTCTAGGGACTTTGAGATACAACTTTGCTTTCAACAGAGGCATAAATATAAAGTGTTCCAGTGTGGTGTGATATTTTCAAATGTCAACAACTGCTGGGCCTTAGAGACAGATATTCTGTGTACGAGGCAGAAGACAAACTAAGGCACGGGAGAGAGATCGCCAGGCTGTATATACCATTTAAACTAATTGTTCGGAGAGAGCAAAATGAAAGAAGCTTGCTTTCCTGTGGATTTCCATCCAGTGCCTCCTTTATTTCCTCCTGCAAGACTTCCAGTTTCATCTCCACCTCATCTCCGTGTCTTGGACAATCCCACAGTTCCCTACCTCCTTCCCTCTGGATTCTTGAGTGCTTCTTTTCCACTTGCCTTTCTCGCAGTAAGGACATTAGTGGGGTGTCTCTTTTATGCAGCAGGGTGACAGTTCCACAGTTTTAAGAAAGCTGATAGGAGTATCACTGAGATCACCGCTAGCTTTGTCCAGCTTGGTGGAAGATCTCTGACAGGTTTCAGAGTTGTCTGGGGAGAAGTGGCAGGCGTTGTGCAGACAGACAGACAGAGGGTGATGAGAAAAGGCCTGTTTCCTTGGGAAGCTGTACTAAAAACATCTCTCCCTTGTGCGAGGCTCGGATCTGGCTGTGGGGAAGTACACGGCCGTATGGTAGTGTATGGCTGACTTACTTGTTTTGCGGCATTAAACATACCTTCAATTACAACGTACCCTTAAAAAGAGCATCGTAACCTGCAGTAAAATATTAAGAACAGACTGTCTTCATGATTATTAGGTAGTTGTTATTATAATATCTAGAGCGTTCTATTAAATAAAATCTGTAGTAACACTTGAGTCAAATGAGTTGCTTGCATAAAAAATGTATTCACAGAACTGGGGCTTTTTCCTGCTCAGGATTTCTCTTTTAACATTCTGTCTTTTTTGTAGATATGTTCTTGATTATGTAAGCCTATTTCTTTATCTGGTGTCTGCAAGCTATTTGCTTTGACTATTCTCAGTTCTGCCTCACAGGTTTACTTATTTGAGACATTGCTGCTCATCTTTCTGTCCAAGTGTATATTGCAGTGAAAGTTTGGTCACTTCAATCATAAACTTTTGCTCCCCCAACTGACAGATTTATAACCAGGACTAAGGGCATTAGAGCTTTCAGGAAGATTACCTACATACTTACCAGTCCAGACTTACCCTGCAGTCCTTCTCTCTTCTTTCCCTTTCCCCACCTGCTCACCATACATGCATGTGTATTTGCACAGTTAGCACTTTTCATCAATATTTCTATGAAACGTTTTTTCTACACTCTGCATATATGTATAGCTGGAAAAATCTTGATCACCTAAAACTTATAAAGCAGTAACTCATTAAAACTAGCCAAACAGTAAGGCTCCAGTTGATGCTAATTCACTGTGTACATTGAACCAAATGTTCTTCAATATGTTTTTTGTGTTACTTGCTTTCTCTGATATCAGTTAAAAATAGCATAAATGAAACATCATCCAATAAATCAGAGCTGGTGGAAATTCCCACTTTATTTGCGTAAAGACGTTTGAATATTCATATTCCTTGGACATTTTTCAAAGATAAAATTGATTTTGAATTTAAAAAGTACTGAAACCTCTGGGCTTCAAAATATCAAGTATTTCTAAATAATATTGCATATTAATTAAATTGTCTTTTTATTGAGAATTTATAACTTAAAAATTTTGTCCTGTTACAAACAAAAGAAAAAATGTTATTAAACATTATCAATATTATCTTATATACTGGAGCTTTTACTCATAGCAGTAATATTTTGATATGTAGTTAATAACAGACTAGGCAGAATGTATTTATTTTTATTGTCTTGTATAGTTTGATCTTTTTGTTATTTTATTTTTGTGTTGTAATTTCTTGAACTTAATCTTGCCAGGGAAATATTTAGATTATTCAGATTGGTTCAGGAAAAGGAGTTTTTATTTAGAGCAAAGTTTTTAGCTAGTTTCCAAAAAAGGTAAGCATCCCAATTGTATATCTAAATGCAAAGAGTGCAATTCCAATTTTAATGATGAGTTTTATAAACAAACTTGCAGTGTTGTGTGAGTAACATACAAATTTAGTAGATATAAGGATAGATCACCATATTGTTCTGTGGGCAGCTGAGTTATTAATATGACTGTCTAGTATCTCCTCTTTTGTGCAAGTTGCTTTATTTTACAGCCCTTGAGCATGGTCCGTTCAAGACCGTAGATTGAGTTTCTATGTTCTCTCTGTACCATCAGAAAGACGATGGCTTTCAAATATGTCAACCTTCTTTGAATATTTTTTAGGAGAGACTTTCATTTATTATTTGCTGTTAGACTTGCAGTGAAGATGGAAGCAACAGAAGGTAGCTGTGTATTATAACTCCCTCCTCCAAGGCTGTTACGTACTTCAGTGAAGGAGTTTAACTTCAGGGTACTTAGAGACTACCTCTTCCCCTTGTTTGTCTGTGTACTTTCCCTCATCTTGTTAATTAGCTTGGTGAAATGCAGTATAACATTTCAGTAATCTTGGCTGGTATATTCACATTTGTATTTTTCGCAGTTTGCAGATCCTTCCCAATGCTAGGAAACACTAAGATCTGACTTATTCCTGAAAAGATGTACCCTGTTGTCTGTTCCAGGAGGTCCTTTGACTGAGCAGTGAAAATCTTATTTTCTTCCATTAGCATGAGTTTGTATGAGGCATCTTAGGGATGAGTAGTTCTTGCTGTGACAGTGCTTTGTTACTGAGTTTGAGAACCTGAATGAAGTGTACTGTCTACTAAACTACATTAAAATGTGCCCTGGAGACCTGCCTGTTTATTGGTTAGTATTCATCGTATCAGAGATTTTGCACAGAGATGAGAATCTACCCATCCTTAATAAATTGAGATTAACTTGTTAAATTTCACCACCATGTTTTTCTGCTTCTCCTCCCAGACAGAGGCCCTCTACCTGCAGACTGTCAGAAATCTTGAGTAAATGTGCCCACGCCTTCGTAAGGCTGCGGGTGTGCACAGATTCGCTTATACTAGAAAGATCTTTTGAAAAGAGAATAAGAATAATTACTCAAAATCCATAATTCATTAGCTTTTAGAAAGCAGAAACTTTCTGAAGGCATATGAAGAAAATGTATTCAGCCTTAATATTCATTAAAGACTTTTTTTTTTTAAGCTTATCAAACACGAACCCCAGTACACCAGCTGAGAGAGAGAGTCAAAAACTATGTGGATAATATTTCGAAGCAGTAAAATCAGAAACTGAGTACATCAGTGACAGGTGTTTGATTCATACATATTTAGTTAGATGCTGTATATACAGGCACAAATATATTAAGTATAAAGGGTTTTACCATCCAAGAAATATATCCAGTACAAGACCTCTGTATAATGGCTGTGCTGGTCTGCACGGCAAACATCATCTCTTAGGGTATATTCTGGAGTACTGGTTCAGTGCTATGATTTTTAAAATAAACCCACAGAAATTTCGCATTTACAAATTCAAGATGATATCTGACACTTCCGGTTGCTTCTGTAAACAGTTACTTTCAAATAAACTTTTTTTCGTAGCATAGCTCACTGCAGGAGGACTGTATGCTAATATTATGCAAAAAGTAATCTGAGGCTGAGTAATCATTAGGAAGTCTCATGTTGCCATGGAACTGAACACCCGTAGGTGGTAGGTCATGGAGCTGCGATTTGGGTTCTTTTATTCTTCAGTCGCAGCTTTTTAAAATTTTATTCCAAAGGAATCGTAACACTCGTTTTTTCTTAGGGAAAAAATCTTGTAAGGACTTAAAATTGATTGAAGCGGTAGGGGAACTGACCTGAGATCTCTTTCTTTTAGCTGAAGGACCTGGGTCAAGGAAAGTGTTTGCCAGATTGCTACTTACTACTGAGTGGAGGGGGGTTAGAAGACAAAGGATTTCAGATCTCTTAGTTTGTTCTGTTATTCTGAAATAGGAAAGAGAAATCTTTCACAGCTACTTAGAACTGTGTTGCCTAGCAAAAAAAAAAAAGACTTAGAGAGCAAGACAGTTTCTGATGAAGACTCAATATCTAGGATGGAAAAAATCACGCAGGAAAACAAATTTCATGAAGCTTTATTAAAATGTTTTCTGCCTCTAATTTTACATGCTCTTTCTGTTTTACAAACATTAATGTCTGCAGAACAGGTGACGAGAAAATGCGAAAGACTGATTTTTGAGTAGCAGTCCCTGTACTGCAGGCCTGGAGGACAGCATATATTGCTGTCTGCTTTAAATAAAAAGAATTGGTTTGATCTTGGGAAGTAGAGAGCAGGAAGCCTAAACTTGGGATCAGATAAATTGCTTGAAATTATCATTAAAAATAGAATTCTTAAATTCATACATGAACATTTAATAATGAAGACAAACCCACATAAATAAAACAGGATTGATTTTTGTTAAAATCGCTTTGGGGAGAACAGTTCTCCTGAGATCTGCTGGGTGTCTACTGGGATCACAGCTCAGACTGGATATAGGTAGACAGCTGTGTAATTTTTACCAGAGGGAGAAATACTAATACGTTATGAGAAGCTTTAAACTTCCTAGATGCAGGTTACAGAAGAAATGCTGCTAATACTAGCTGGGAACATTTATTCCATTTGTGAAAGCCAACAGATTTCTGTAGTAAACCTATAATACATAACATTATTTTAGATTTAGTACTGTTAATAATAAAGGTATTATAAAAAGCTGTCTGAGAAAAAAGCATTAGATATTGTAATCATATGTTGATTTCATTTACTTTGAATAGAACATTAAAGAAAACCAAAACAGTCCAGCAATTAAGAATTTTATTTGTAAAGAGAATATTTTGAAAATTAGTCAGTAACGTCCACTGGACTTATGAGCTTCGGTACTTGAATATAGAGGAGGTTTGGAATATCTTTAAATCAGAGGCCCAAAAGCTATCTCAGGTTTACATCCATCCAAAGGAAAAAATAGCAGTTAAGGCTGCAAACTTAACTGACAGAAAATAGCCTAAAAAGCATTGGTCAGCAAAGAAGTTTGTACAGCAAAACCTAGACATGAAAATGTAGGCTTAAAGTAACATTTGCCAAAATCGAGCTAATTTTGACCTTGCAAAGGAAATCAAATTTGATAAAAGTTTTAGCCATATGAGGGGGTAAAAGAAATCATGAAGTGAAGATGCAGTGCAGTAAAGACAGAGCTACTATTTCAATATTTTGCTTCTGTATTCGGAAAAAATGAACTGTCTCATGAGAGAAGAGCACACTGTCTAATGAGAATATATGGAGAAATGAAAATTACAATCCCAAAAGTGAATGCAAGAGTTAAGTCAGCGGCAAAATACATCTTGTTGTACAGGGAAGACCTGTCATTTTTGAGGAAAATACAAGTTCGTATACACTATTAAGATACAGAGTAAGCAGCAGGATCCTAATGCTGTACATCCTCCTGTAAAGCAGAAGAAAATGATATTGGTAAAGATTGTCTGTCATTTCTTTACAGATCCATTTTCATACAGTCAAAAAAATAGGCTTTTTGAGTTTTCAGGTGGGATATCGGCCTTATGAACCAACTCACCTAAAAAACTGAAAAAACTCTGAACAATCTCCAAAGTGTGCAATGTGGTACAGAATGAAAGATGGTCTCATAGACCTTCTGAGTCTATTTCCAGCCTAACGTACATCTTTCAGTCTGCAATTATTTAAAATTTCTCAGTAGAAAAAAAAAAATTACGGAGACTTCACATACCTCAGTACGTATTTTGGTTTTTAGCAGATGTTCTTAGTAAAGCCACATTTTCCTAATAACCCACTGTTAGCCTATTGCCAGGATGACTCAGCCTGTTTACTTCAGTTTTATCTAAATAATCATAGCAAAATTTAATTTTGCTGGTCTGAGCCAGATAGTGTCAAGGAGAACACATATTAGAAGCAGAAGATATCTAGGGATTACGTCAGTGTCCGGTAGTTCTGCATATGTTTTAACATAGGAAGCTAATTTCTGGATTTTCTGATGATAGGTAAAGCAATGTTGCAGTTCGTCCTCTGCAGTTGAAAACAGCAGTGCCACAGTAGGGGTAGAAGAAGCAAAAATGTGGGTGGGCTGGCAGTTGGATGGAGCTGTAGATGGCAGACAGGTTTTGTTGCATAAGTTTCAGCACAACTCAGTGTGTAAGGCATGTGTTTGCAGGTACGAATGCTTTTTTAATTAATTTTGCACTGTAAAGGGGTTTTGCTTTAGTAGGTGTGCTGTATTTGTGTGTGGTGTATGAGGATTTTGTTCGTAAAAATGTAAAAATACACTGTTGAGACGCTCTGTATGATAATGCATTTATGTGAATCTTTTGCCTTATTTCCTGTGTCTGTTCATAGACACCTTTGGCTATGGGTGACTTTGATATTTTTCTTGTTTCACAGCTGAATGTTTTTTTCTTGTTTATATGAAAATCTAGCAAAAACAAAAAAAAATTAATATTTGACATTTTAGGTATTTTTCTTGTTTTCTTAAGGGCATGGAGAGCAATGTTCCTATTTTAAATAGCCACCGGAAAGCCAGGTGGTTTTAGACAGCATCATTTTATGTTTTTCTTCTTTAAGGATCGTTGCTTAGTAACTTTCAATACCCTTATGATAGGCAGATTTGAGGCATTAAATGGAAAAATCAGTCTGTAATATTCTGAATTCCTTGAGGTACATTAAGTAAGCTTGTTTACTGCAAGAGAGGCACTGTATGCATATTTAACTCCTTTAAAACCAAACCTTCCGGCAGCGGACACTTACATAACAGCATGTGTTTAAATGGAACAAAAATATGGCTGTTATAATTTCTGCTCTGTTTTTCAACAATGTTTTGAAAGTTTCCTCTCCTTTTCCTACCTACCTTTTCCTACAAGCAGTCCGCACCAACCTACATGTTTCTGCCAACCAGAATCAAATTCAGACCAGTTACACAGGTGTGTTTTGGGGTAATTGCATTGTTTCGGATGAGCGTGTGATTGTATTGGTGGATTGGACTAGTTTTGGATACAGCTCTTCATAGAGAAGACAGAGAAGAGGTGTGAAGAGAAGCTACAACTTTTTTTTTTTCCTGTGATATAGCACTGTATTTTAAATGGACAGATGTTTGGTAAAGGACAATATGAGAGGAAAAACTGCAAGAAATGCAGAGTAAACATGCCAGTGTTTTCATAGTAAGTATCATAGGTACACATGAAGATAGCACAGAATGTCCACCACTTTTGACAGGGTTGCAAGGGACCTAATATTTGTGTTATAGGCAAATTTATAATTAGCCTAAAATCCAACATATTGAATGAGCTATACTGGATACCAAAACCAATGACTTCCTACTAGGCTAAAATAATCTGCTTCTTACTGGCACTAATCCACATTTCCCACCTCCAAAACAAGTGCCGTGATATTATGTGTGTAGGAATGCAAGATTCCTGAAACCAAAGAGATGGGAAGCAAGGAGGCGTATGTGTCTGCAGGCTGCTAATAAGGACATATATCAGAGCAGAAAGAGCACTGCCATTCAGCTACCTGTTTAAGTTAGTGCCCTAGCCAGTCGGTAAAGGGATGAGGTGCCCACACTCGCAGTCCTGCTTGCCCGCCCTGTCCCACTGGCTGGCATGGACATGTCCCTTTACAGCTTGCCACCCAGGTGAGCTCCACTCTTGGCAACCTGCCTCAGCTCTGTGAATCCACTTCAAGAGTGGAGGAACCTTAAACTTTGGAAATGAGGATCCAGCCCTAAGCATTTTCGTCCTTTTTCCAGTCACTTTTATAAATTGGAATGCAATAGGCCTAGCACCTTAGTCATGTCAGTACATTCAAATTTGTATTTATAGATATCTTTGTCCTTATTATCAATTAATTTAGCCTAGTCATTTTACAAACATTCAGTCTTCAGTTAGCACAATGCTTGTTTTTTTTAGTGATGCAAAGACAAGAGAAATTTCCCATTGATAGACACTAGGCTTTTCAGCGTCTGATTGATAAAGAGAACTTAGGGTCCCTTTTACTACTTTAAACTGATAAAAACAATTTCCCTTGCACTATGTGAATTAAATATTTTTATATAAATTCTTAAAACTGTTTCTAGAATTTCAAAATCTTCCATTTATTTCTTATTTTTCTGAGTCAGACTGCCTTGTTAGCAATCCTTTGTGAGCCTATATCAAATTTGAACTAATTTCTATGCAAAACACAAATTAAGTAGAAAACTGTAATTTGTAAATGAGATAGGAATGACCATCTTACAAATTACATTACCAGATCTTGTCAACAGTGTCACCACAGCAATCAGTTAATGATTTCTGCAACTCGCTGCAGCATTAACATTACCAAGGAGGATTTCAATACAAGAGGAGTCTGGGCAGCTAAAGTTGTACAGATAATCCAAAAATCTGTTACAGGCAGTTTGAGGAAACTTGTGCCCAATCATGGAAAAAAGAAAATAGAAAGTATCAAAACCTAACACATGTAGTGTAAGTATTTTTCCTCCTGTTATGCCTTATGTTATTTAAATATTTAACTCACTGTTCATCTCCCTGTTTACACCTAGAATTTCTAGAGTCTAGGTCAGGTTGAAAGATGTAGTTTGCATTTTAATTTCAAGGCTCTTTTGGCACTAATAGTGTTTGGCCTTGCTAGTGACAAACAATTCTTGCTGCGTTATGCCTGTGTTTGATAGCTGGTCTGAAAAGCGAAGTAGCGTCTGCAGTAGCAATGCTTTTATCAGTTATTGTCAGGGTTTGTACTTTCATAAAGCTATTGAAGAGTTGATAACATCAGCAGAAATGTTTACAGGAACCATAGTTATTTATGAGCTGCAGTGCTGAACATCTTATCAGTTAGTGTTTCTCTGGACTCCAGGGCTGTTCTAAAATGTTTTCAAGCTCAAATGCCCCAAGGACATGCGTTGTTTTTTCTTTTCTGTCATCTCAGTCCTTTTCTGTGGTTTCTTCATTAAGTGTAGCTTCCTCAGCCCCAACGTTTGATTCTAGCTGAGGCCAAAGTGATTAAGACCTTTTGCAGGGGTGGAGGTATAGTTTTCTAGCTAAAAGAAGAGATTCCTTGATACTATGGATTTCTTTGTTGTATTAGTGATGAATCCAGCTTTGTTACGAGGTTTTCCATTGCCTGGGTTTTTATTATATTGAGCTCCAATATAATTTACATTGCATTGTGCTTTAACAGCTTTCAACTTTTAGTGAGGTAGAATATTGAGTACTTCCTTTTCCTACTTCCATGATGCCTTTATTTTCCGCTCTGAATTTGATCCAGGTGCTCATTAAGTATTGGTAACTCCTTACAGATGACAGGCACTTACTAATGGAGATGCAGCTATATAGCTAGAATTGATTGTAGTACAGAAAGTACGATAGGACTTCTTTGAGTTGTTTAATGTAAAAGTAACTTGTGTATATGAGTAGAATGCTAAATAGGAACTAGTATGAGTTCAAGTGGGATATTCATAAATACTCTTTAGGTTCTTAAAGAGAAGGACAAATGCTTCCAGTCTGACACTGTGCCAGGTTAATTGTTTCAAGTTCTTCTGTATGAATTGATATGAAAGAGCACAGAGACCTTGCAGATTATGGTCTTCATCGCAGTCCCTTTCACACCATTCATCAAGAATGAATTCCGGTTGAATTCATAAGGCTGGAAATAGATAGATCTTGTTGAAGTTGGAGAGCTGAATAAGGAGGTTCATTAGTTATTATCAAGAAAAGAGAGGCATGTATATTAGCAATAAGTAGAAGCTGTTTCAGGGGTTGTTCTTTACCAGCTTGTTGGCAACTGAAAGATTCTGAGTTGGAAGCTCCATGGGTGGATATTTGCTCAAATGGTATTGCTGCAGTTGGGTGTAAGTGAGGATTCCACTTTAAAGCAGGTGCATTTTCTCCATAAGGCTACTGGGGTTTTGGTAGTTTGGGGGGAATTTTGCTCTTTGGTATTTTTTTGTCTGTGTAGTGTAGTCCAGCAGTCTTTTCTTCCAGCAAATCTTTCATCTGGAAGATTTCCAAAAGTGCTTGCATTTTCATAACTCCTATTTCAAATTATAGGTACTATGTACTGTAAGCAACTTGCATAGTTCTTGTTGATGTCCTCAAATATTACCTTGTGGGTTTTTTTTTTTGTCACTGGAACCTATAAAGGGTCTCTAAGCTCTCAAAATGGAGGCCTTGTTGGATGGTGAAGGACCAGCTTTCTGTGATGTATACTACATTGCAATAGCTATATACATGTGCACATTTCTGCTTTCTTAAGAGTCCAAGCTTGTGATGCATTCTGCTTATGTGGCAAGTTTAGAAAATAAGTCATTTGTGGATACAATTTGATAAAGAATGTCCCGTATTAATATGACTATGTTAGCATGTTATGTATGGCAGATTTCCAAATAAAGAGTTTCTCTCCTCTACAGATCACAGGGAGAATTTCAATATATGCTTACTTTAAAATCATAGAATTGATACTTTCTGAATAATTTTAGTACAGACTTTGACTTTAAATGTCTCAGGAGCTCCTGCCTGTCTTACTGAACAGCTCTTAACGTCAGCTGCTTTTTCACAAGTGTTTCGTAAGTATTCCTTGCTTTGGTGCCCTGTTTCCCCCATGTTTTCCAGAGCTCTCCTGTCCTCTCCTCCCACACACATATGAAATGTCCTTCTTGAAATTATCCATAAGTCTTCTAACTTCTCTTTCAAATCCTTCTTCAGTGATGTTACTTGTCTTTCTTCTGGTGAACCTTGTCATGTAGATAGAGGGACAGGCACCTGGAACTAGTTGATGTGTAGATTAGGAGAAGTTGCATTTTTTTTCCTTATTTTTAAATAACCTATGTGAACATTTTTCAAACTATTGAAAGCTGCTTCTGTGTTTTTATCTCCCTTGTAGGGAGTATTTCTTGATGTTCCACCAACTTCACCATGTCCTTTTAATGACAGGGACATTTTAAAATACCATTGTTCACCCCCACCTGACATGATCAGGGCAGTTCCTATTTTGGGGCTCCTTACAAATTTAGGCAAACGTCAGCAATCCAGTTACATACAGGCTTTTTCATATCTGTAATTGCAGAAAGCTGACAGGAAGCAAAGGGAAATGACTGAGTGGTCTGCTCAATTTTCCATAAACATTTCCATAAACATTTCCAAAAAAAGTCCATCACATTTATCCCATGTGTTAGTCCTTCAGTCCAAGTTTGGGGAAATGATGATCTATATAACATATATGGGACATCTGAACACAGTTCTGCATGATTCTTTCTGGCCATTGTAATGCTTCTTTCCCTTACTCACACATTCCTCGGCACAAAGATCCCATGTTTTTGTGTGAATGCTTAGCACCTCATATATCTGGAAGCAACTGCAGTAAACTAGTAAGCACTTAGATGTGTGTTCAACATTATTCTCAGGCCTCCATGATGAGATCTGACGCAGCAAGCCTTCATGCTTTGAGAAAAGAAGTGAGGAAAAAAAGAATCATCCCAAAACACAGTTTTTAAAAGTTTGAGTTCATTCCTCTCACTGCAGCATGCACTTGTGCATTTATCAGTAAAAGTAGCATTGCTGTCAGGCCTTCCACTCTGGAAGTGTTTAGATGCCACATACTGTCTACGATGTAAACGTCTAGCTAGGCAGAATATGTGAGTGCCACCATTGCTAGCTTAGCTGGTTGGCCTCATTTTCTCTGGAGTTGCCTGCAAGCCCAGTGACAAAGAAGGAAAGAAGAAACAAAACAAAACAGTAATATCTATCTCCTGGGTATTTCAAAGCCATACAGCACTAATTAAGATCTCGGACTTAAACATCTGGTACTTGGGGATGTGAAATAGTACGTAGACTAGTTAGAAACCATAACTTGCCAGATAAACAGTGGCAAAACAAAAACATATTTGTCCAGGGCTCGTTAACTCAGATGTTAGTGATATTTTGTTTGAATAGGTGTCATCACATACATCTGAAAACAATCATTTATTTTGCTAGCAGTTGCATATTTTAGCCATGTTATTTTGTCAGACACTTCTGTTGTAAGATGACAAGAGATTATCAAATGTGATTCAACAATTGCTAATGTGCTTTATGCACTATCCTGTAGAAATTTCAAGCTGCCCCTACTTAGAATATAACTCTTCACTCAGCAGCAAACTGTGTCCCATCTTTGCTGGCTTACCTTTTTACAGGACAGGGAATGATTCATATTGCTGAGAGAAGCCAGTGAGAAGCCATAAGAGCTTGAAGCTCAAGAAATTTCATGCTGATATTTTTCTGTCTTTTGTACTCTGTCTTTTTGTACTTTTGAAATATCTCCAAATGAATCAATTAGTGCACTTGTTTTCTCCTATCCTCATATTGTAACCAGCTGACTGGTAGTGTGTGGTTTGTGATAGGGAAGGGTAGAAATAGAAATAATGTGTGGAAATAGCTAAAATTGGAATGTAATAAGAGCAGATAATTTATAAGGAGAGAGCTGAAAATACCTTCTGGATAGACGCATGTGTATGTGCATGCATAAATGGCAACAAAAATATAATAGCCAGTATACAGATTCTGTTGCTTAGGGATTTTATTCCTTTAATGATCTATCTGTTTTCACTTGCCATTTTCAGGCTTTTTTTTTAGATCAGAAGTAATTTCTTTCTTTACTGTTTGTTATCTGGTAAACTTTCATTATTTCTGAACAGCTATTTTATGTAAAGCACTTGTAAAAATCCAAATGAATGCTTTAAATAAAAAAATCCAAAAAGAAAAAAATCTCCAAATCCAAATATGTTAAAATAATATTGTGCAAATATTAAGCCAGTAAAGCTCCCAAATGTTAGGAAATTCAGAAGTTAAGATTGCCTGTAGAACTCCATTTTCCTTCCCCATTTTCTGGCTCCCTCAAGACTTCAGCATGCCTCTTTTCTCCTTCTCCTGCTATCCTTTGAAGGGCTGCACTGAGAGTCTCCCAGCTCTCCTTTCCTTGCCTGGAGTAGCTGTAGCCGATGGATGTCAGGAAGGGGAACTGGAGAGAAGTTCCCCCTTCTCCCATGACAGCTCTACCTAGGAGGTGCTCAGTGGCGACTGCGCACTAGAACACATGTGACCATGAGGTCAGTGGGCAGAAGCTGCAGAGGAGCTGGGTCCTCCACAATGCAGGCAGGATCTTCTGAGAACACCCCTGTGAGGTCCTGAAGAAGTATTTTAATCACATGAAAACACTGTTAGAGGTTTGTATTCTGACCAGACTTTTGCTCTTTTCTGAAGCTGTGTAAATCTCATAGCTGGCATCAAGTCAATAGTTGAAGTGTAGAAACACTGAACTTCATCAGTGAGAAATTTTAAGAAATCAGATGTTTTCAGGTCTGTGCCAGCCTTGCTTCCTCTGATTTCTTTTAGCTAGTAATGTAACTCTTCCGTAACATTCACTAATTTTTGGTGATCAGCTGAAGATGTATAAATTGACTAAATCAGCCTGAGGACAGACAGACAGTTTGGAAGATTTCAGTCTACAGAGGTAAAATTTTCATAAAGTTTTATAAGCAACGAGTAAACAACATTTTATAATGGGAGGTATCAAGCAGCTTCAACGATATCGTTGAATTGCATGTTGAGTTGAAGTGAGCTGTAATGTTCCATTTAGTGTAATATCAATAATATGTTTTGCAGTAGGAAGGAGGGCTGGTGATGTGTTCCAGGCAATATTATACACGTGAGTTGCAGAAAAATGAAAGATCGTGGCACAAAACCTCTTACCTTTTGAATGTGGCAACATTGTAAATATGAGTCACAGAATGGAATAATTTAGTATTAGTGCATTTCTTGACATGCACTTCAATAAAATACAAAACTTTGAAAGTACTGTTCTCTTTTAAAAATATACCTTAAATAGTCTTACTAACTACAGCAGCAAATAAAACACTGAATGTTTTACATTGAGATATCTATTAAGCAGAGTACCCAGAGAGCAAGGTAACTGTGCTGTCTAGGATTTATCCTGCAGTTGTTAGCCTAAGAGTCTAAGTCCTCACAAAAGTCAGATATTCAGAGATGTCTGAAAATATAAATTGTGACCACAAAAACAAACAAAAAAATTGCAATAGAAGTCAGTGGACATCTCTTAGGCCAGTCAATTCTGTGAAGGTTTTCAAGCATTTTCAATGTGTTATCAAGACATACGAGCATGAGCTGGCTTTGGTAAAAATAAATAAATAAACACTTGTTGTAATAAAACATTTTATCTTCTATGACTTTAATTTACGGAGAGAAAGAAAATATGTTTTAGGTAGCTTGATGTTTTAGCTGTTCAAGAAAAGGTCATTTTAAAAGCAAGTTACACTGATGTCAGAAGCCTTTAGAAGATGTAGAAATAAGAAAAGAAGTTAGAACAGCTCCAAGCATGTTATTAAATCTGAGGCATGAAATAGAAAGCAATCTTGACATTTGTTTTTAAGCCAATAGACATGTTTGAACTGAAAAAATAAGTTACATCTGGCCCCCTGCTTAAATTTTCTTTAGTACCCCTTCTCCTCATAGTGCCAGCATATATAGTGTAACATGGTAGGCATTTGAAACAGTAAAAATGAACTCCTTGATGAAGAGAGACTGTTTTCTAACACAATAGGACTTTAGAGGATTCCTGTGGCAACCCAGCAGATTCAAAATAGCACTAATAGCACTCGAGAACTTTCTGCTCACAGTTTTCTTAACTGGTATTCAGACATATAAAGGACCCGTCTCTCTCATACACTGTGGCCTCCTCCTTTGCCTGAAAACCACCTTTCTTCCAGTTGCCGTTGTTGTCCTTCCCCCACGTGCTCTCGAATGCTCTTGTTTGTGATTGCTTCCTCTGTTCTCCAGCTGCAGGCCCAGTGTTGCATGTGTTTTTTCCAGCCTGTCAAAATCTGATTTCTCAAAGGTTCCTAACTGTCCCTTCCTTGCTGGATCACAAAGTCTTTCCTGCCCCCTTTTGCTCTTTGATCGCTTTGAGATTCTTCCCTGTTGGTCACAAACTCTGCCGTAACTTCTTTACAGATAACTCATGCATTTTTTTCCCCATTTCTCTTCCTACTCCATCACTATTTCAGTGTATCATTAAAAACAAAAACAAACAAAACCCCCTCCTACTCCTAGACAACAGGGGAGAGAGGTGATAGAATAAGCCTCAAGCTGTGACAAGATGCTGGTAGACGGTATTTTTGTTTCTAGCTGAGCCCTGGAGTTAAGGGTACACATGAATATTGTTCCTGAGTCCAAGATGCTGTGCCCTGGAAGTTCCCAGAGAATGCTGTTTCCTAGACGTGCTTCATCTTAAGAAATTGCTGACCTTTAGACCAAAATTATTCCGTGGAAATTTGATGCCACTTTCTTCTTACCGGTGGAAACTAATTTGTTGGAAGTAATTGTGAAACTGGAATTATCGAAAGCTGTATTTACATTAATGGGAGAAATCCTGTAGCACTCAGGTCTTTCAATTTTTTTTCCTGTCGTGATTCTTAAACTGAATTGCGTGTTTGTCATCTTATGTGTTTGAACTTTGGTGGTCTTACATTTATGGAGTGACCCGCAGAAATTCCTACCTATGCTGGTGGTACTGCTGTCAAACTCAAACAGAAACTTGATTACAAATCTGGAATATTTGGAGAGGGCAGACATTTAGACATTCACTTATATAAGACATATTTCCAAATTTCATTTTTTATATCCTGCTCAGAGTAAAAAAAGAAATAATCAGAACCCCATAATTGAAAAAAAACCTACAATATCGTTGCAGAAATATTCATAATGATTCATCTAAGGAAATACGGGAAAAATAGGAACTCTTGTTAGAAGCTTCCCATACAGCCAAAGACAATCCAAGAGGAAGATCATTAGCCAGTATATACTGTCATAGTCCCTTGGTGATAACTCAACTAAAATCAAGTTATAAAGCTGAGAATGAGCACTGAAGTGTGCTTCACTAAACATCTGCTGTTTTAAAAAAAATGCACTAAAAATATTTGGAGAGTGAAATAAACTTTGCAAAAAGTCTGTGTTCTGTTGCTTTCTGTTTTAAGACATTTAACCCTCTAAACCATATATGTAAAGATAAAAATGTATCAGGGTCATTTAATTACATAAATCATAAAAATGAAGATGAAAGATTTTATATTAAAGAAAGGTTAACTATGTACAAATGAATTCAGCCAATTTATTTCAGGTAGTCAAAATGATGTACAGGCAGAAAGTTAGGGAAATTCCAAAGAAACGTGTGGAAGAAATAGGAACAGTTTTGTAAAATTGATGGGGAAAAAATTGGTAGGACTGGATTGCTTCTTGGCTTGTTTTTCTACCATGCTTTGAGAATAAACTGTCTTTACCGATGAATATGCTAAAAGGATCTTTCGCTGCAGCCTCTTTTATTTGCTTTCTGGAGTTTGAAGATGGAACACACAGCTCCTTTTTTTTCACGTGTTTCTTTAACAAAGCTGCAAAATTATTAAGATTTTGACCAGTAAACTTAGAGAAAAATTGCCTAGCTTAGGGAAGGTCAGGCTTCACTAAGGTTTCTCGTTACTGTGTGTACACAGCTATTCTTGCTGATAGTTTTTGAGGTGAGTCTCATAATATGAATCTAGGTCCTGTATAGGATAACATCTTAAATGAATTGATTAGTGTTCTTTACATGTAAGCTGAGACAAGGGAAAAACAGATGACTGTCCTTTGTCTCCTGTGTTGCTTAGTAGACTGTAGAATAAAGCCAATGGAGTTAAGTGAAGCATAAGGCTTCTACTTTATGTAGGTGTTCTCCACATCTATAGTACCAATACAGTAAAATCACCACATATTTTCCCACCCCCTACGTATATAAAGAAAAAATAGCTTATGTTTGAGATATAAAATTAATCTTCTGGGTATCAGCAGCGTACTGCTGTACTAGAATTCTGTTGCTTTTGTAGAGATTCATTTTCCATTTCAGGTTGCTAGGGGAGCCATAAAATATTCAGATATCTATGTCCGTAGAAATCTTTTGTTGGATACAACTGTGTCCAGATATAGAAGATCTGCAATTAACTTTGGGGAATAGATCTATGCAGATTGAAAAAACCCCTAACTTCTAAGATGAATTCTGCAGAAGTTTCTGTATTATTTAAACTAACTTTCAAATTAAAATTAGATTGTTCACTTGCCATAATAAAAAGCAACATGGTGTATTATACCAAAGGGGAATTTATAGTTCTATTGACCTAAAAATCTAGCTCACTGAGCTGAATTGGAAAAACAATGTACATCTCTTGTATATCTTCTCCACATTTTATTAGACCCTTTATTCTCTCAGAGGTGAGCAAAAAATTTAGCATGCACCCTCTTGAAAAACATTAACGTGTGGAAAGCTGTGCAGAAACAGACAAAGATAACACATCAGACCAAATTCTTTATAATCTCTTTGAGCTTTGGTCCATCCACAGAAGGCTAGCAGAAATTCTCCCGTGGAAAGGGAAATTCTTAGTTCCTACCTCACTGCTTAGGTGGGTTTGTATTTCTGCCTTTTCCCACTGGTACCGGAGGTGCAGTGGACCCCCACGCTGTCATGATGGTTATCCACTAACATACTTTATTTAGACTTTTGATTTCAGTGGTAGAGCTTCACAGTTCCATGCGATAGGTTTAAACTGCTCTTCCAAGAGTCACAGTTCTCAGTTTGACTCTGACTTTCTTCCATCCTGCCTCCCGTGCACTCGCCTCTTCTGTTTTGAGAGAAGTTTAATGTTTCCTGTAAATTTTCTTCACACAAAGGATCCATTATTTAATCCAGTGCACCCAGATGTTCCATTTGGATTCTATGAGGGGGCAGAGGGGGAAGAGGAAGTGAGAATCAGAAACAGTAAAACTTTAATAAATGGCTGTTCTGTTGTTCTGTCTTTTGAAACAGGAATATACACACTCTGTGTTTCATAAACATATGCACTGCATAAAGTACAGTCCAAAGTATTTCATTCTAACACATCTAAATATTAGAGGGAAACCAGCAAGGAGTCATGGTTGCAAATAAAAGAAAGGGGAAAAAAACAGTTCTGTCCAGTTCAATGAGTAATAACTCGATCGGTAGATATTTATAAGGTAATATTGGAAAGGCAAACAAATTTAGATCATGTGATTAGGTAATTGGCAAAAAATAACAAGGATAAAAAATAGCACCTGAAGAAGACATGTAGCAATAGCTATAAAAGCATCTATTGAATTGCTCTTCATAATGAAGTAAGGGAAGCACAGTATCTGATTTATGCAAGGTTTCTCTCAAGTTACATAATAAAATAATTGTGCCAGTGTAAAATTGGGGATTAGGTTAGTGTTTGTATTTGGCACACTTTGTGCATTTTGTAATAGAGAATTTCTGAGCAGATGTTTTTAATAGTTTGTCATTAGTAGATGTATAAAGCTTGCTTGTAAAATTATTGTGTTATATTCACCCACAATTAATTCAAATAAAATGTATCAATTGGTCTATGTGTGTGTGCTACTATATTAATAATAATTCACAGGATGATGAAGATTGTTTCAGCTGCCTAATTCAATACAGGAAGTCAATGAGATCATAAATCATGGAACAAGTTATCTTTTATCTTAAAAGAGAGTGAGAACACTGCGCTTAGAGTTATGCGAATGGACGTATGCTCTATTGCGCTAGCTGTTCTGAAAGCAAATTAGTCAAGAAACAGTTTCTCATACAAATACGTTTTCAGCTCAGTAGTTAGTACACCATTTTGACTTTTCTGGGGACCTTCAGCATTTCTTGTGGTCATGTGTCTCATTAAATAAATAGGTCAATTTAAAATGCTTTAAATTGCAATTCTTTTATTCTAAATTTTTTGCTTGGCTACGGTAGACTTTAACTTCACATACACAAGCAATTTCAGTAGCTTGAAAAGCAATCACACATCAGCTGAGCTGTAGCACTTGCCCATGTGCACATAATTTAATCTTCTTCTATTGTAGGCTCAGCTGAGCCTAGTTGCATTAACTCACTTTTACCATGGATGTATGCAGATAATTGCTGTGACGCAGCTGACACTCAGTAACTCCGTAAGCTGCCGTAACCTGATCATCTGCCTCAGCCTCTTTTTAAGCTTACTGTTCTGAAACAGGCCTAAATTTTTTTTTTTGTTTCATTTGCTTTTTAAAAATACAAATTTTGGGGGATTGGATGTAAATTCCCTTTTTTATGGTTGAATCAGGCAGGTTTTGCATGTTAATTTGGGGCCGCGAAGTGAGTGGGGTTCCAGAGACCTGTGTCCACAGCTGTAGCTTGTACTTCTGTGAAAAAAGAAGTCAAAGAAGAGACACAGGGAGTGAGAGCGCTCATCAACAAGCTGAATGCAGATGAGCACTTTGGAGCCATGAAACAATCGCTGGCCCACATGGGAGTCTGCAGGAAAGGGTGGGAGGTTGACGGTTTTTTGGATCTGGCCCCATTTCATCTTAATCTGTTCTGGCTCCTGATCATTTCTAAGTCTCCCTATTGTGTGTGTGATTTCTACTAAACATGCAGAGAAATTTTTAGGATCAAGACCATATGATATAGCAAGATTAATCTACCCTTTGGCCTTCATCTCTCCCTCCCACTGGGGGAGAGGTTTGGTTCTGCTAATTTGTCATGTTACTTTTCTTTCCCTGCCATCATTTTTTTTCCTCCTCATGGTTCACCTATACTAGGGATTTTGGCCCAAACATTTTCAGCATGTAATGAAGATAAATAGAATTCTTCATGTCCACAACATGAATTTTTAAGACAACATTGTTTATTTCACTCAGTTTTAATGTGGAGAATTTGTAATTCATTTGTAGAATGTGTTTTTTTCACTTTTATTATATATTGTGGCTCAGTGAATCCCTGCAGGTCTGTGAAGCAGATGTGTTAGTATAGTCTGTATAACAGCTTCATTCCTTCCCTAGTCTCAAGTTTTGAGTTGTTATGATATGCAATAATTAAATATGAATAAATAAAATATCAGAAGATAATGAAGCTGCAACCCCCCCCCATCATATTAAATCATTGATGAGGTGCCTGTGAGTAGGAACTGTGGCTGATGATGTCTTCTGCCTAGAACTGTGATTAGTTTGGGGAGCATTTGTGTAAATTTTTCCATTGTCCTTGCATCAATAGCCAAAAAACACCCCTTTGCCTCTATAAAATATATAGAGATCATTATACTCTCCTGCCTCATCAATCCTTTCCTTTCATGTCACCTGACACCTGAATAATAACTGCAAGTGGACCACTTTTGCAAATAACATCTATGTAATTCAACTAAATTACCTTGTTTGGTATTGGTATGTAATCTGCAAGCCTGTTAAAATAGTTAGGTTTTTGTGAATAGCCCCAGAGTACCTCTGTTTAAATAAGCCAAATCTCTGTTTTTGGAGTCATAGTTAGCCCATAGAAGTATAAATGAAAGAAATAATGAACAAAATGAAAATCTTTGTTTGCACTCGTCTGTTTCAAAGCAGACCAGATGTTAATCCAGATATTTCCGTTCTTCCAAATCCCATTCTGCTGGAAATAGGGTATAAATTTAGTGTTCATGCACTTTTGAGGATCCCACTGTTCTCATAATCACTTTGAACCCACCCAAAATATTACTTACATGTCTATAGATATCTCAGGTTTGTTGTACTTGAGTTGAGACTGCAGGGACAGATGTTTGCCCTGTATTCTTCTGACCAGTGAGGTTCCTTTAGTCTTGCAGGGCCGTAAAATATCCGGCTTATAAATCATGGAGAAGTTATCATTTGGGTTTATCAAATGTAAATATTAGGGGAAGAAGCTGTTTGAGCAAGAAGGTAATTTATGCATCAGACTGGTTACTTTAAGACATGATGCTTGTTTGAAACAGTTCAGGGAACTAGAATAGTACTACTACTACTCCTCAGGTGTGCCAGCTGGTCACTTAAGAGGAGCAGCTCAATCCGCCAAATATTCCTTGCCAGGATCTTTAGACCGCGACTGCTGCAGAAACACTGTTCTGTGGTTGCAATCTATATGGTGGTGGGTAGAGATTGGACAATCAAAGTACCTGACAGTTCAGTTCACCATGTTCTGTCTTTGTGCTTGTGCCAGCTTATCTATATAATATTTGCATCTTTTTTGTAATATTGCTTTCCTGTTAGAGTGACTCTTCCTTAGAGATATTTTTCTTAGGGGAATGTCTCTGGCAGCCTGCTTTTATGTTATTGATGAGCTGCACCTTCTGTCACGTAATGATAGCATGATAGATATTAAAGAAAGATATTAAGGAAGAGATTGGATTGATTGTCTCCAGTACCATCACAGAATTCCTGTTGTTTAATATTAGAGACGCCCATGTGAGATTTGAATAAATCCTCTCAAACATCAAGCACTCTGTTTCAGCAACAAGAACCTAATATATGCTAATTTACCTTTCTAAGCTCCATTTTTATGTGGCTATGATGCTATGCTACCCGTGCTGGAGTTAAATCTAAGGAAATTGTATCTCCAGATCTCTGAACTGCAGTCACAAGGTAGATATGCCTCATTAAAAAACTCCCATTTGTTCATAGCATTCTTTCAGTATAAGAAAACATGCGTGATCTACACAACAAAGTTTTGGCATCCAGGATTACCTTTTATCTCCACAGGTTTGCATGCAGGCACATGTAAATTTGGAGTTAGCAGACAAAGCCCAGCTTGTGGCACCTAAATAGAACCACATGCTGCAAACCTCAGCCAGCAACACAGCTGCCAGCAAAGCTTCGGCATGCACACACCCCAGGAGCAACATCAGCAGCTGGGAGCCCAACAACGTTTCTGGCAGTGATGTTTTCCAGTTTAGGCCTGGCCACGCTTTACATCTCTTGCCCATCTGTTTGTTTTGCATTGTGTTACATCATCCCCATCGCAATATTTAAACTATAAAATCATCAGGTGATCATACAGAGGAGGAAGCTGCCTTTTGCAGGTCAGCTCAGGGAGAGTTTTCTATTCATAGGAGATGGTGTCAGAGAAAGTGCAGAGGCTTTTCTGTGGGAGGAACAGACATATGGGAAGCTGGGACTGACACTGACAAAACCACAGGGAGGTTAGAAGGAAATTGGAAAGTTACCACAAGGATATTTTGCCCTTTATTTTTCTACATTTTGGTTAAGAATCAGATCTGTGATGTTCTTGAAGAGCTTTGGGGGTTCAAGATGTTGGTAGAATAGAAACCTGGAATTTTAGAGACTCAATTTTATCACTTGGCATTGTTGTCCAATTAAATGGTTTGTAACTGAGCTATTTATATGGGCTTGAGTTAGTTTGTAAGAAAGAAGTCATTTTTTTTTAGGAATATTTCCTGTGAATAGACCTGATTGTTAATTCGTCCTATTTTGGTTTCCACTGTGTTTGGAAGTCTTGGTATTTGTTTTTTGAAGATACTGTGATAAAAAAGTATATTGGAATAATTTTTGGCAGAAAATTAAGTGCCTGTTTGAGAATATTTATAGAAAATAAGTTATTAAACATTGGCTTTGCCTCAGGTCTTTACTGCTAGCTGTTCCTTATCTCTTCAGAAACAGCTTCTGACTGTTGTGTCCATTCCAAGACTGGGAATACTCCTGCTTTTAAGTACTGAAAAATCCCAGACTTCTAAATACATGTTTTACAGAAATAAAACTTTAAATAAAGAACCTATCTGAGAAAACTGTGGATGATTCACAAAGAATAAAATGGCAGAATTTTAATTAATTATTTTTCCATCTTTCATAGTTTCTATGTGACTTTAAGTCTAAAGCAGCCCAATGTTTTGTCAACCAATATGACAGCCCTCTTCAATTACTTAGTAAAATTTCATTTTTATTAAAAAAATCTAGTAATGGATGTAGCTCCATGTTTAAATTTCTTTAAAGTTAATGGAAGAGATACAGGGCTAGAGATGTTTCTTGGACATCACCTTGCGCAACAAAAAATCACAAGGGTCATATAATTCAAAAAATGAGCTATCTCTATGAATTGTTGTTACTACATTGCCAAGCTTACTATACTTTGTCAGTCATAGTAATAACTTTCATTTAATGGAAGCAGGTCAAGTCAAACTGGAATTGTCTAATATTAATTAGGTGTGTGCAATTCACTAATGATATCATTTTACAAAAAAAGAGACTCTAAAAGCAGTGATCCACCCAAACAATGTTAGATATTATCATAAATAATGCCTGTAAAAAAAGTTACTGTGTAAAGCATTACCTCCCAACTATAACCTAAGTGAATGTTTATAAACATCAGTATATTGATACACAGGTAGCATTCTTCCTGTCCCTCTATGCCTACCCCTGTGTGTTGATTATCATGTAAGCATCAGCTGCCTATTCAGAAGTGATCCCATTTTCAGATGTTTTCAGTACAGACCACTTCAGAAGATGATGGGCTTTTTCATTTGGACGTGTCTGTATATAGGTTTAAGAAAAAAGCAGCATCTCTAGCTATGTATGTGTAGAGGAAGAACAGATTGATCTGTGAAAGGTGTAGATAAAGCAATCCCTCCTTGAGCAACTACAGCTTTCAATGGCCTGTCACAAAGTCAGCTTAGATCTGTCCAAGTAGTCTAAAAAAGAATATAATCCATGAAGATAAGAAACTGTAATCCGTGATGATGAGAAACTCTGTAAGAAACTGCTTTTTTCAAAACTAAGTGTCACCATATAATTATTTTGGAAAAAATGCACACATCTTAGTGATATGAGAGAGTATTAGCCAACAGGATTCTGTGCTGTCTGTGAAGGAAAAAGTCTGTTTTTTTTCAGATTTCATTTATGCTAATGCCCTGCTGAGAGAAATTCTTGAAGCTAATCAGTCTGAATTTTGGAGACAAATAAAAGATTTATATCTCAATGATCACCCCACTCAGGAAATAATAATTATTTTAATTCTCCCATTAAACAATCACTTTAGCCTCGCTAAAATGTTCTTGGACTTACAGTCAGTTTTACATTAGAGTGCCTCTCTTCCTTTTACATATCTTTCAGTGGAATCTGGACAGAAGTGCTGATACTGAAAAAACTTTTGAGGAGCTTGTATGAGTCGCACTAAGACAACTTAATCACTAGAACCATAGAAGGGATCTGAGAGGTCCCAAGGGAAGACCTGCTATCCCTAAATTGACTTTATAGATTTCTGGCTAACCTTATCGCATGAAGTTTTAGTTATGGAAATTATCCATGAGTTATCCATGAGTTCTCTAGGTGATCTGTTCTAGTATTTACCTATTCTTGCAGTTAAAAACACTTTTCCTTTTGTCTGACTTAGTCTATCTTTTGTAAAATTAAGATCATTCTTCCTCATCCTATTTGTGATAGAACTAACAAGTAGGAAATCTCTTTTTTCCTTCTTTTTGGCAGTCTATTAAATATTCAAGACACCTCTTTTCTGGACCGCAGATCCCAGTTTTCTTAATTACCCTTCATTGGTTATGTTTCCCAGATTTCTGATCTTTCTTCTTGTTCTCTCAAGCCCTCTCAAGATGAAAACTTTGTCCATAAATAAGACATTTTCTTATCTTAAGGTAAGAAAAGTGGATTTGTTGTTTTGGCTAACACTTTAGGAGTCCTGAGCAGAACAGAAGAATTCTATTAAATGTCCTCCATACAGTGCTCCTGTTCATCCCTGCAGGATGATGGTTGCTCTTCCTGCGGTAGTGTGTGTCATTCAGTTTGTGACCTACTGCAATCTTTGTGTCTCTCTTCGAAGAACTATTGTTTGTCATTTATGGAACTGATTGATCTAGTGAATTGGGCTTCTACCTTGTTTCTGTTGCTTATTCTTTCCTGAATGTAGTATTTTGGACTTATTGAGTTGTATCTGTTTTTTTGGATCACTTCCAGATTTTCAGTATTGTTCTAAATACCATTTATGTTCTTCTAAAGTGTTTACAGCTTTACCTGTGATGGTATCATCTCCAGATTTAAAATGCATACTGAGCTTATTAATGAAAATATTGAATAATACCAGGCTCAGAAACAAGACCCTATTGAGCTCCACTCAACTCATTCACTCCTAGTTTGACAGTAAACCACTGATAAACACTCTGTCTTGGTTTTCTAATACCCATCTTAGAAGAGATTCCTGTAGATGATATTTTCCTTAGTTGGGGCTTGGTTTCAAAATCCCAACTAGAATATACTTTTATCATAGCTAAGTACTTCCCCCTGTTATCCTGTCATAGAAAGGCTAGTTTGATGCAATTTGTTCTTGACAAAACTATTTAGGCTACTTATCATTTTATTATCTTGTAAGCTTCAAATGATTTGTTTCTCTTATTATTTTGTATTTTCTGGAGATTCAAGTTAGGCTGACTGTTTTGCTACTCCCAGTGTTCACCTTTATCCCATTTTTAAAGACAGGCACTTGCTTTGCTTTTTCCTAGTCTCTTGGAACCTTATCTGTCCTTCAGAGTTTTAGAAAAACAGTGTCTAGTAGGTCAAAGATTGTCTTGAGTATTTGCCTTAACATTCTCCAGGTTTAGTTAATTTGAAAATGTTATCTAAAGTTTCTCTGACCTCTTCCATTCTTAATCCGTTTTACTCCCATGTTGCTAGAGTTATCAGCGTGACTGTAGTTAATCTTTTTAATGATGACTGAAACAAACAAAAAAATATTAAACTCACAGCTTCTCAGATTCATCTGTTTTTAATAGTTACTTTTTATTTTTGACTCTTTTCTTTGTGTAAGACTCCTTGATAATCTAACCAAATAGCTGTGTAAGTGTCATGGGAATTTGATTTGTGCTTAACCTTTGTGACGATAATCTTTATTCCAATGTAGTGGGTTTTGTTTCTTGGAAGGAAGGATGATTTTTAAAACTTTATACTGCGTGATAAAGTTGTTAGACTGATAAGTGCATTATAAATATGCAAATTTACTCAAGAAAAAGCTTCAAAAGCAGAGATAAATAGGACATTGAGCTTAAATATAATTTACCCCCCTTCATCACAAGTACAAGTAGAATGAAAAGTGGTAACTTTAGGAGTCTTGGTTAGAATGTGTTTTTTAAAGTTAACTATCTCGACTGAGTGTTTCTCAATAATACCTCCATTCACTTTCCATAGGATGCCAGTGTTCTGCATATGAAGACTTTTTACTTTTCTGATTGTGGAAGGGACCTAAGCTTGTAAACTTCCAAAAGAGTCACTTGAAATGGAAGACAATGTAGAACAAGCGATACTCTTCATACAGTAAATAGTATTACCAAAAACAGTGGAATTTATTGGACTGCAACATTTTCATCTCTGTTACACTGAAATCCAGAAAAATGCTACAGAATGGCTGGGTACTTGATACTTAGGAAGATGTTGTTAGTATTTACCATATGGACTGGATAGGAGATCTGTCTGTTCTCGAAGTAAAGAACAAGGTGATTTTGTCACAGTTGTAACAGTATGGCAAATATTATCTCCTTGTGCTGAACAAGAAACCCATTGATCTTGCTAAACAGAAAAGTTAGAATTAATGAATTTGTAGTGCCCCCTTATTTCTCCTCCAGTTTCATATATAAAACAATGCCAGGAAAAATGCCATCCAAATAGTGTAGATACAGTTAGATGCTTTAATGATTGTTTACCCTGACTTAAGAAGAGGTATTTGAGAAAGAAACAATGTCTGCTATTACAGCACATGCCCCAAAAATGAGTTTTTGTCACTGAAGGAAAAAAAAAATCATGATCAAAGGGAGCACATATTTCTTTGTTTCAGAAAGAATAACAGTGAGTCCATAAATAAAAATCATGCAGTTGATTGCAATTGTCTATGTCATCTAAACCATTTCCAGTTAAAAGTAATTTTTTGATATTTTGGTCAGTGTAGCTGGTGTGGTACGCCTTCAGGATGTGAGGGAGGAGTCTGAATATGAAGGCAGAGTACTGAACGTTTATATCGGGGTGGAACAGCTTGGGTAAAATATATTGAGTAAGCAAAGTTAATTAAGATCTCTGTAAGCGATGCAGAATTTGTGCCCATACTGGTACATACATGTTATAAATCACATAACTGTGATGAGAGGTATGTTTTAGCCAAAAAATAAAACTCCTATCTCAACTCAGTCTTCAGCTGTTCTTAAAGATAATTGCTTATAATGCAATTTCAGTAACAGAAATTAGTATTTTGGACATGCAAGTTCATTTACATAAATGCAGTTCTGCAGTGTCAGAGAATCTGTTGCAGTGATGAAGAATATTTTTTTACTCCTTATTACCATTGCTGTGGGATGGAATTTTTCCATGATAGCAGATTCCTACTTCATTGGAAAGTAAAACTTAACTTCACAGTCTTTCTATAGCAGAAAGAATTAACATGGAGGTTCATGTCAGATGGGTTAACACTTGGGGAAGGTAGGGAAGATAAAATCTATTCCTACACAGTAAGATCATGAAATACAGCAAATACTTGTGTTACTTTTTGAATTGATAAAAGAGCCCATCGAAATATTTTGTTTGTGATTACAGTAGTACTCAGAATCTGTGATTCATATCTGGGCATTTAGAAGTAGGATTCATCTGTTCTAACTTACAGGTTCTTGTAATAGGTCATAGGAATCAGCACGTTCCATTGGCTCCAGAAGGGCCATCGGGTAGATAGTTCATACCTAGTCATTTTTAGCTCTCTAATGACTGGAAGAGTTGAATCCTGCCACTGGTGTTTTAAATCATATAGACAGGAACATGTTTGAAGACAATATAAGAAATACTGGAAACAGTACTTTGATCATATAAAAATCTCTTTAGCTTGTTAGAAAAAATTCTGACTGACTTCATAGAGTTTAGAAACAAATGAGGACTTTGGAAGCTATGGATTAGAGCAGAATGAGAAATTAGTAATAATACATGATACTCAAGTCAGATTCACAAAGACCTTGCTGTTTGTAACTTAGAAGGCATTTATGGAGCAGTATATACATCTGGAAACATTCTTAGCTTGGGTGTAGCTGTTTGGATTCCTAACAGTTTGCAAGATTTTCTATTTTACTGAGTTAGAATTAGGCATAGATGGCTTTAACTTGTCATATTTTATTGTATGCAGCTTTTGCCTTGTCAGTGAATACTTAGCGCAGCTTAAAAATTGGAGAATGTTTTTTTCCACGTGAAAGAGAATTTGGCTTTTCTTATACTTTATACGGAGGCAAAATCCCAGTCAAAGCATGTTTCTCAGCAGGAAAAAAAAGGAGAAGGAGGGTTAAGTATTTGCTACTACAGATATTTGGCATACAGTTTAGATAGACAGTATTCTTAATCTTTATCATGAGCAGAGAGCTGGTTGCTGGTAAGAAATCAAATCAAAAGATAGGATGTCTTAAAAAATACACACTTCCTGTGCCAGATAGCTTAGCGCATGGGATAAAACTTTAGGATTTTGTATTCTACACATACATCACTGTCCATCTGCATCCGGAACACATGGCATGGGAAGACATGCAGAACAAAATTAAACTAGGCACAACCATGACAGCAGAAGATTTGGAATTCCTTAAACCTCTGTGAAACACCGTATATCCCTTTTATTTCTGGAAACTGGAGGATAGTTACCCTTTGGAACACGTTGTAATTGCAAGTCATAACTGCCACTGGTTCATCAGTAGAGTTGCATGAACTGCAGTATATGCCAGTGCCTACTAGAGAGGATGATACCATTTCCCTTTTGTTGAGGAGAGCGAAACTTAGTTCTGCAAAGAGAAGATTACTGGTTTTAATTGAAGGCATGAGTGCAGCTGAAAAGTAAAATCTTATTAGCTGCATTAAGAATTAGCAACATGGAACAAATTACTCTTAACATTTAAAACTAAAATTAGTATTGCGTTTGGGGTAATGTTCTACTGGTTGGCCTGAGGACATTGCTAGTGAGGCTAACATCTTTAAGCCGTGGTAAAAAGTACCAGCCTAAGGCTTACAGTAAAGTGGCTTACCAACAACCATAGACATCCTTGATCCTCTCTCCCTGCTTATCTGTAGGATGCAGCTGTTCCTGAAACCAAGTTAAATGTTCTCGTCCTAGAGAAACAGATTGGCAGGGATACCAAAAAATAAATAGCTGTCCTCCCCGCACAGACTTCAGAAAAAGCAAAATGCAGCTGAGAGTGATATTTCAGCTCAGAAAGAACTTGTGAAGTCCATACAGTCATCTTAGGAGTAGCTGACCAGTAAGCTTTTTTGCTGTCATAGTAATTTAGGTAACTTTTCACAATCATCTCTAGAAACATGTTAAATTTGATCATTTTCTGTCGCATTTATTGCAGGTTTGTTAGCAGTCTCTGCTGCTTTCTTGTCATTGTAAAATCTAATGAACATATAAGCTAATTAAACATTTTGGAAATAAGAACATCACAGAGCAGAAGATCAGAGGCATTATGGTTCCGTGTGTTAACATCCCTTACTTACCTCATGCTTGCATTTTATGTATTTGGCGACAGGAAGAATCAAGAGCTCACAAGTAGATATGTTGGGCTTCCTACTAGTTGTACGAGTTTCTACCACTCATTGGCATCTCTGCAGTTTCAGGAACTCTCTGTTCTGTATCTTGTCCCTAAGGTGTCTCAATGATGCAAACCCCTAGCCTTGGGATATTTCCTCTTTTTTCTCAGCCTTATTGTTGCTAATGTCCATTAAATGTTTCAGACCTCTGTGGTAATATTCCATGCTGTAAAGGGACTGCAGTGTTACACTGTTACTCTCATTGCTGGTAGTCTGTGATTCATTCTCTTGCTTTGTAGTTCAGTCTGTAGTTATACAATAGAACATCTTATTGCAAGATGTTTTGGCTGAAAATCTATTCTTATTTATCTGATATTCTGAGTTAGAAAGCAGTAAAGTCTGTGATCAGACCTAAAAGTTGACCCTCTTTTGCCTCATGTTACCATGGATATCATCATTTTGTTTCTTTAATCTTTGTGAAATGTTTTTTTCCTCACTGAACATACTATAGAAACATCTTGTGTTTCTTCTTGCCTGAGTCTGCCCACATGAGTGAGAAAGATAGCATAACTGTTCCATTAGGAGTTGGGAACTATTTCTGGTACAGTTTTGGCATCAAAAGAAAATCAGGGAAAACGTTATTTTTTTTCATGGCTTACCAAGCACCCGTTGTATATATATCAGAATATTGTCTGATGAGGACAGCATATGTGTTTATTTCCTTACTGGTTTAGATTCCATGTGGAAAACATGTTTTTTTAAAAATCCATGTGTTTTTGGTGCATTCTCGCTTGCTCTGAATGTGCACATAGCTTTCCTACAGCAACAGGCAGATTATGCTAATACCTTAGAGGAGACAAGCAGTGGTTGTGCGGTTACTGGGTGGGATCTTTGCCTGCAGTAAAATTTAGTTTTCTGAACCAAACATGACAACAGAATTGCATATATAAACTGTGCATAGGAGTTGAAACCTATCTGCAACAAGCAACATGGTGGCATTCTGCCTGTCACTGGAATCAGTTTAGACTGTTTACCCAGTATGGCCACCATGTTCAAAGGCATGAGTTGCCTGACCCTGCTGTGTGCAACACTGAAATTTTGCCCATATGCTTATCTGCAGGCCATGTCCTAGCCCGTATGATCTATGAATAAACTCATGTTTATGTGTGTTCATGTGTGCCACTGGAAATGTAGCAATTGACAAAATTTATCTTGGGGTTCACAGTGGTACTTGAGCAGAGAGAAAATTAGCTCATCTGAAGTATAATCGTATTAAAACTTCAGGGCTTGCAGATTTTTCTAAGAGGAAAAAGAAAATTGTACCAAAGCAGTTCCAAACTGAGCTTAAAAGAGTTTGTACAAATAGAGGGAAAGAGAGAAGATTTCTATGTCTCAAGCTAAAGAGAAAAAAGAGTTGTCCTGGCACCAAAGGACACTCACAGCATGCTGGTCTGTATTGACAGGAGCAGAGCCAATAGAGCAAGGGAAGTAATTATCTACTCAGCACTTGTTAGACCACATCTAGAACACTGTGCCCAGTTTTGGCCCGCCAATTCATGAAGGACATTGATAAACTGGAGGGACTTCAGCGGAGGGCCATCACGATGGTGGAGGGTCTGGAGCACTTGCGCTGTGAGAAGAGGCTGAGGGACTGGGGCTTTTCAGCCTGGAGCAGAGATGGCTTTGGGGGGACCTGACAGCAGTCCCCCAGTGTCTATGGGGACGTCATTAAGAAGATGGAGCCAGGCTCTTAACAGTGGTGCATGGTGGGAAGATGAGAGATGATGGGCACAAATTGAAAGAAGAAACATTCGTAGTGGATATAAGGAAAAACTTTTTTGTCATGAGGGCAGTCAGGCGCAGGAACAGGTTGCCCAGGGAGATCGCTCTGTCTCCGTCTTCGGGATGTTCAAGACCCAACAGGATAAAGCCCTGAGCAGCCTGGACTGACCTCATTGCTGACCCTGCATTGAGCAGGCGGTTGGACTAGAGATCACCTGAGGTCCAACCTGAATTATCCTACAATCCTGTGATCCTATGGTGACTGGTCATTTCTGAAATGAATGTATCAACACAGGATCATCTGTAAGCATTTCTCCTCCCATGGGATTTTTTGTTCAGCTAGCTGCGAGGACTCTAAGGAGACCATCACTAGTTAGTAGTGGCCAAATGCCACAGTGGGTGAAACCAGCTCCCAGCCTCCCGCTTTCCCAGGAACAGTAGTGCCCCCTCTCCAACATGTGACCAGGAGCTTGTCCTGAGGAGACAAGACCAGGGAGAAGGAAGATGGTGACAGGATGCATTTAGCTGCTGCAGTTCAGGTGACCCACATCTTCCTTGCTCATGTGTGACAAATCCAAAGGGAAAATGAATAACTTTTTATTATTGATTTTCTTGATATTTGTGAATGAATGGGGTGAAAGTGCTATTGTGAGTATTTTCCTAGACAGGATTTAATCAGCAGGGTAGAAAAATAACTTGGCTATGCATTTAGGTGCTTCTTCTTTCCTTTCATTCCACTTTCCACATGGTCTTTTCCAACACTATGAGGAGAAACACACATTCTAACGCAGAATCTTATCTCTAAACTCATTCTAACTCTGTGTGCATAAAAGGTATTCAGGGAGCTCAAGTAAGTGTTATTAACTGTAATGAGCTGAGTTGAGATTTAGCGCATAACATGAATTACAAAAAAGGAATGTGAGTATTATGTTCTTTATATGTTGGAAGTAGAGGAAAGCTTCTTATATAGTAAAGGATATTACAGAAAGTAGGTGGCTTTTTTCTTCAGATTCGTAAGTTTTCCCACTAAGCAAATGAGTATACAAATGAATATAGGCTAATGGTTTTTACTTGATTGAATTGATCTTTTTTAGTCTTTTTGTTTAGTGACTATTATAATGTTCAGTTATCTTCCATACTGATTATTATGGATAGGGACGTACATTGGAATCACTTACTAATTTTATGAGAACAAAAACGTTAGGAGAACAAACAGATGTTCAAGTGTTTGAACATTTTTAATATTTACAAGAAAGGTAAAGAACCTCTTTGCATCTGATACGTATAGACAGTTCCTGGAGCAGCAGATTATGCAAATACGTCAGGGTAAGATTCCTCCAGTAGTTACCTAGTGGAGTCTAATTGAAAGCTTTCATATGGTTCCTCCTGTTTTCAGTTGATAATCTCCTCTTACAACAGAGTAAATGTTTTTTATCCATTTTCACTCATTGCTGGGTACAAAATGAGATCAGCCATCAATGAATCACACAAAATGTCAACAGAAAGAAACTAGCTGCTACTAGGCATTAAGAAGGTGGGAGAGTTTGGGAAGAAAAGCTTCTCTGGGAAGGCTAGGGCTTTTTCTCTGATATTCTCTACTCTCAGCTGTGCTGGGCAGTCCTATAGTAATGCATCAGTTGCTTCCATTTCCTTCAACAGCTTGCCACCATGCAGACAGTTAAGATAGCCAAGAGAAATACACCTCATGACATCATTCTCTGGTGGATATATTTAAATTAATTAGTTATGCTCAATTTTCTTTCTTTGTCCTCTAATCTGTCTAAACTATGTTACAGGCTCCACTGATGATCTGTGATGTGCAGGCTTGTACATGGTATTTTCTGACTAGGGAGACAAAAAAAATTCCTTGTTTATTTCTCTTAACCAATTTGGAGGAACCTTAACCATGGGGAAGAAAATGAGGAACAAGTTTGATATAGAAATAAATGGTTATTGATGTATTTTTAAACAAGTGAAATATACTGATTTGTTGGGTGAATACAGTATAAACATTGCTGCAGACTTCTAATTGTATATTGGCTAAGAGGTGTAAATCTTTTTTTTTCCTGACTGTATAGTATGTCTGGTGATTAATTTAGTATCCATTATGACTGCAAGACATCAACTTTATGCACACTAAGTTCTTTCATCCTCAGGCCAAGAACCATTTTGCAGGCGTAACGCAAGAATGCCTACAGAGCTGTGTGGGTGTATATAAACTCTAACCTGAACATCTTGCAGTGTTCCCAAGTGGGAGGGTAATTTCGCCTCTTCATTGATTTTACTGATGTCTCTTATGAGCAAGTAGTGCCATTTCCCTCAACCTGTGATGAATTGCGTGTGCCATATAATGTGGGCTGTTGCTCACCAGAGGATTAAGCAGGAGCAACAAACCTGCTTCACTTTCCTCAGACCTTTCATGAGTGACAGACATCTGCGTCATCTTGTACAGTCTTAACATTTTGATATATAAAAGCAGCCTTCCGGTTCTTCTACAAGAGACTGCCTAGGCTGACAAAAATGCTTACGCTGCAACAGGATCATTTGCAAAAAAAACCACTTGTGCTGAAATCTTCAAAAGCAAATAAATTTTATGTGTAGCCTCAGCACTGTTAAATTATGCTGTCTTTAAGTACCTGCAGTAACCACGGTATCTAAAAGTCCGGGTTACTGCAGCACTTCTTTGGCTGTGCAGTGGTACATACTGTACTTGGATTTTAATGGAGCTGTCTATACAGACTTTATATTTTCTCATAAAACTCCTCAGGATGAATGAAAACAAGTGTGGGCTAAATGTTTGTGCTTTTCGGTGCTCTTTCTGTTACAGAATCTTGCTGGCTTTCTTAATTGCTAATTTGTGCAGTTTCTTTGTCTTTTAGAATGTCGGGTAGTGAAATCCACTTCCTATACCAAAATAGCTTCAGCTTCACGTAGGAGCACCACCAAGAGCCCAGGCCCATCTCGACGCAGCAAGTCTCCTGCCTCGACCAGCTCAGGTAAAGCAAGCAAGAAATGTTTCTTAATAATAACAGCTATTGTCTCTGGATACAGTTGGCAAAGTGCTTAAGATTCTGCATTTCTGGCAAAACATTGTATGCATAAAATAGCTGACAATAAAAGTTCACCTGCTTTCTAAGGTGCATCTGCTTCTGAGGTGAGGTGTCCCAATACAAAAGAACTCCGCAGTGTTTTATAAATTTTACTTTGGCAATATCATGGTTCGTTTTCCTTTTTTTTGCTTTGCATCATTATTATGCCAATACCTAAAGACTGATGAGAAGAGATACACATTGCACTAGGGACTGCATAAACACAGTGTAGAAAGTAGTCCAAGTTGCACAGCATGGAATCTGCATTTGTAAATTGTTGTTTCCACAGCCTTTTTCTTTTTTTTTTTTTTTTTTTTGTATTTTGGTTCTGAAGGAGTTAAGAGTCAGCAGTGAGGAAAGAGTAGGTTAAAGACAATGAGGATATTGAGGAAAAGGGGCAGAGCAGAGAAAAAGGATAATTGCAGATGTGAATGTGAGGTATAAAGATGGTTGAGGAAGAGACAAGTCAGAGATGACTTAATAAGCCAGTGGTACTGGCTGGAGAAGACACAGCAAAAAGCCTGAAAAAGTTCTGATTCTGTCTGAAGGGCCTCACTTTGGCAGCCTTCACAGCTGCTCCCACTAAGTAGTGTATGACTAGTCCCCCCCTGCTGCTCTTTCCCAAGAAAAGCAACAAATAAACAAAAAAAGTACATTAGATAATTTTCCAGTAGTGATGCCTGAAAGTATAAATAATACTTAGTAGGAGCCAGTTAAGTAGAACAGATCCAGCATTTGCAGTGTTGCTGTAGATTCGGATTGTGCAAGAGGCAAATACTAAAGCTGTCTGAAAACCACCTCACTCTTTCCCTTAAGTCTTCAGCCAACAAGGAAGCTATCATCATGTTGGGAGCTGTTTTGTATTTGCATCCTGCACCATAAGGTCTTTAAAAGGAAGGGAGGTGGCGATCAGAATGGCCCAGGTCCTCCGAGCTGTTTTCAAAGAGGGGAGGTACAGCTCAGTCAACTGGTGCCACATTTTTTACAAGAAGTCTAAATGGAGCAGCAGCGCAACCTCCTTCAGAGAAGGAGGAAATTGGGGGAGAGACGGTGAGAGATGAAGGCGTAGAAGTGAGTAGCAGGGCTAGGCGGCCTCCTACACCCCCTAAGAGCAGTAGAAATGAAGAAGCCTGCAAAGAGATAACAGAAAGGAGTATTGATTCTGAGGGAGAAGCACAGATTAGTTCTTTCATAAACGTACATTAAGTAGCTTTCTTTGTGGGTAGCTAGAACAGAGTTAAATTAAACTTTGGTAAGGAAGGCCCTATTTGGTATGTAGATGTTATGGACTCTTTTTTTTCATGAATATTCATTTGGGGTACAGTTAATGGACACTGAACTCTGTATGTGCATTTCTGTGTGGAATAACTCTCCTGCTGTGCATAAACAAATGTTTCTGTCAGATGTGAGACTAGCAGCATTTTTGACATGTTGGCTACATGCTACTTTATTGGTTTTGGTTGTGAGATAAATAGTAACATTCTTACTTAAACCTGCAGGAGAAGTGAACATGAGTAAATTCTAATTTCCTGCAATTTAATTTAACTAGTCTCAGACGAATGTCATTACTTATTTAACCACTGAAAAAGATCAGAAGATTATTTTACAGCTTATGGAAAAAAACAGTGCTTTCACCATGCCACAATAATAATTAAATTTATCATTAACGTTATCATTAAAGTTATAATAAGCAAAGAAGCAAGGTAATGGAAATATTAAAAATAAAAACCATTTTGGATGGTTCTATGTTATTGACAGATTTACCTATTTTAAACATATTTCATTAAAAAACAGTAACTTTGCAGGAAATGAGCATATCTTAGTTTGTGAAAACATAGTCCATGACCTGGCCCATCTGACAGCATCTCTGGAACGTTGTATTGAGGAAGATTACCCTAGAAAGAGACATTGGAGGAGGCCCCACAGAAAAGTACAGGATGCTGACAGAACACCCGGTTAAAGAGTAGGAGTCTATAACTTGTTACAGCTTAAAAAGGGCGAACAATTTAAAATGTTTCTGTAAAAATTAACTTTATTGAGAACATGAGTTTGATTTGGTTGTTTGTACCTCTTGTGTTTGTACCTCTTGTGTTTGTTTTCTACAAACAGTGAAGAAGTCAAGTTGTGCAAATGTTCCAGGAAACCTATTTCTAACCTGAATACATGAACATTTACATCAATATTACTGTCATAAAAGGGAGCAATATTGTGTGAGTGGGTACTTGCCCTTAAGAAGAATTGGTTTTAGACCACATAAAAAACCAATAGATTTTAAAAATATGCAACTTGATATTAGACACTGTACTAAAAGCAGCAGCTAAATTAGAGGAAATGGTTCAGGCTAAATCAAACATTCAGCTTGAAACACAGATAATTTTTTGTGATGTTAATCTGACTGTCACAAGCTAAAGAGAAGTCTACTCCCAACTGAAAATAGTTATTGTTTAAATTGTCTCTTTTGGTCCTTTAAATATAAAGAAAAGGAAAACACTAGCTAGTAAATATCATTAGACAAAACCCCAAATTCTTCTATAAAATGCAGATATTATATAGGTTTCACTATTATGCTTTCCAGTAGGCCTAAAAATCCTGCCTATTTATTATAGTTACATACACATGAGAGCAGCAGAATATAGAAATTACCATCTAGTGCACATACCAACAGATTTTTTCTGTATTGCTTCCATATTTTTAAGCATCTTTTCAGTATGAGAGTCTCCTTTTACTGTCACATTGCTAGTGCTAAGCATATATATGTATTTTTTTATTCTGTACTTGCAAACTGTTTTCAGTTCATCTTTAAATTACTGCTAGGAATTTTTCTTTCATTAGAGATAAACATAAAAAATAGTTGAGAAGAAGAGTAGTTTCCTTGTTCAGAACACAGGCAATACGTATATATTACAAAAACAAAGACACGTATGTACCGAGGGCCTTCCTCACTTACTGTTTTGTAAAGATTTGTACATCATAAAAGAGAGGCAGAAAGTTGAGAAAAGCAGGGATATAGGGCAGGCAGAAGGCATTACTGGCAGTGTGCCCCTGAAAAAAAGCTAAGTGAGAGCACCTTTTTGGACAAAATGCTACCTAAAGAGGTGTGTGTTGGTAATTAGAAAGTTTGTGATTCCTCTTGTTTGGCTCTTGCTGCATTTCAAAAAATCTGCCTATTCTTGCTACACAAAAGGAATGCCTGGCTCAGTCATCAATTCTTGCCCTTATCAACATGATACACATGGATACGCACATGGGTCAAAAGACACAAACACTGTGACTAAATACAAATACTATATTGAAAAAATGTAAAAATTGCAAAATCAGTTATTAAAACTGACAGAAATCTAATATGAGGGGATGACCTTGAGTTGCCCTTAATTCTCTCCTATATGCGTCTACAGTACAGTACAGTCTTTAATACATTCAGTTAACATTATTTTTCTTCTCAGGCTGTGAGCACTGGCGGGGGCCCGCGCTGGTCGGGGCGGGTGCTGCACGCCGGTCGGTTGTTACGCTTTGCGCGGGCCTGGTATTGGCTCCCCTGCTGTAACCCAAACGCCACGACCAAGGGGTGGGAAAAGGGTGGGGGAAGAAGGGCTGCTTCTCTCGCCGGTGGCAATCGCTTCCCAGCAGAAGGTGCCGTAACAGCACTGCTGGGTTTGCAGGTGCGAGGCCCTGAGAGCAACAGCAGGAAAACAGCATGTGAACAAGCGAAAAACAGTGCCTCCGAGGCTCTGGGACCCACTGCCACGGCCGCGCGGGGGAAAGGGTAGAGCCGCAGGTGGAAGGCAGGCTGCAGGGTTGAGGAGAAAAGACCCTCAGCAGTACAAAAGGCTAAAGCACTGAAGCGCTGCGCAGCACTGGGGCTCGGTGCCACGCAGGTTCACGTCTGTGCTCTGGCTAAATGAGGGAAGGGAAACGTGTGTCAGCTTGTAAGAGAATGGGAGACACAAGCTACTCACCCTTCCTTGGGCTATACAATCTAAAATGAGCAAAAAAAGCTGCATCTGCTTTTACACAATTTCTTGACACTTTGAAGGGGAAAGTATGTCCTTCTGTAGGTGGTGTTCACCTTCTTCCATCCTTGCTTTTTCCTTTTCTTTTTCTTTAGTGCAGCATATTTTTAATAGGTTTAGATTAAATAAATTTAGATTTTCCTGGTAGCCTCTCTGGCTTCTGAGGGTGGATGCATCCTATTTTTATATAAAAACAGAGAACACTTTTTCTTAAAAGATACAGGCTAACTGGGAAGATCTGTGGTAAGAGCAGACTTCTGTGTTATTTTGTGCTTTGTTCTGTTTTTTATTTGCATCTGACAGTGTTTCAAAACAATACCACAAGAGTGAAATCTCACTGCAGGAGGATTGCTTTCTGATTTTTACTAATGCATTTGAGGTATTGTCTGCTCCAAAATGCTTACAGCCTAAATAGACAAGAGCAACCAGGAATAAAGCAGGGGAACGAGAGCAGAGGAAGGTAGCATGACTTCCCAGGGAGGCAGAGTGCTGAAGTCTGGTTCCAAGTGCAATAGATAATCCTGCCTCTGTTTAATTTTCCTGATGTATTCTGAAAGTCTGTAAAACTTTGATATTTTTTGTTGGCATCAAGTATTATCCAGGAGAGGATAGCACAAAAGAGATGTCGAATTCCACTGAGGCCACATACCAACCCACTGCCAGTGACTGAAAATTATAAATGTCTGAGGGCTATTCAGTAGGTGTGGGCTTCTGTCCAGCTACCAATTAACATCACTGGTGGCAGCCTTAGTGCAGGTGAAGAGCTAACAGATCTGAAGAAAGCTACCCTTACTTCTTCATGGTCATTATTTTTAATCAAATCAAGAACAGCTTGAGACAGATGGAATTATTATACCTTCAGTCCCTTAAATTAAGGAAAGTTATTGCATGCAGGTGAACTCTTTTTAGCTTCTGAAATCCAAACTCTAATTTTCAGGACTTGCTCTTAATGAAAACAACTACTTTTTTAAGTTTGAGCACCTCCTTGAGAATTATTTCCCTCTTATCTCTCTTCCGCTCCTCTTCCCCTGAAACTATCTCCCAAAATATTTCAAATCCTTGAGATGTTATTTGTAACTGTGATTCAGTTTTAGTGTTAAGAAGAGTTATTTAGGAATTTCAGTTGCTGAGTGCAACAAGTGTCTTTCAGGAGTAACTGGAGTAATGCATATATTCTCTGTGACAAAGGGAAGGTTTGTGAAGAATTTATAGAGTAGGTTGTAATATCTAGGGCTGTGTGTTCCTTTGTAAAAAGGTGTTTTCATTTAGTTTGCTCATCCTTAGACCCCTGTCCCCTAACCAGAAGCAACCCTTCTTCTGCCACCTGACTCAAGAAGATGTTTTGGTTCCCAGAGCAAGGAACATGACATATAATATTATCTTCAGTGTGGTGACATCTTTTTATTCACACTATTATATATACTCAGCTGGCAGGGTTTCTTTAATAAATGTGCTGAAGCAATACTTTTCCTGTACTGAGGAATACAAACCCATGGGAGTGATGGAGTCATCCTACAGTCCCAGGGATTTCCAAAACAGTTTTACTTTGATCCTGTGTTCCTTTTAATTTTTTATTTATATTGATGATATTTAGTACTTATTATTAAAAAACTAAGTTTTATCATTTTATAGCTTAGAAAAAATGAGAGTTAATAAGGGAAATAGAGATGTTTAGACTAGTTTAACCCTCTTAAAGGGTTAAAAAGTTGAACACTAGATAGCAAAACAGCCCTGAAGTTGGTACTCCATTCCCTTAGGCTAATTCGAAAATCCTTGTCTTTCTAATTAGGCAAAACAGTTCAAAAGAGAGAGATTTTCACTAAGTCTTATGTAAAATGTAGGTGCTTTCTAGGTTATGTACTACATGAAATTAGCAGCCAAGTTCATAGATACCACATATATTCAGATAAAATGCAGAGAAAAAAACAACAGGAGGCATTCACTCACCTTTTGATGCTCCAGAAAGTTACTGTTGGATTCTGAGGAGCTGTATTTTCGAGGAAGGATCTTGTATTCTGAGATCTCAGGCATGTCTGCAATGTCTGCAGCACATCTGCAGCACTAGTCTGCTTGTCGGTGTGGGCATACCTCTGCCAGCTTCAGATTGCATTACCAGTGGCATACTAGTGGCCACCCCGCAGACATCAGTGCTGGCCAAGCGGCTGAGGATCTGCCTCCCCTCTTGGGTGGGTTTTGCAGTCTGTGCTGAGCGCTGTGCTGCCTGGAATGTATGTCGAGGCTAGCACAGTACCAGTGACCTACCATGACTAGTTAAAAGTTTGCTTAGGTATCAGATGCTGCTGGGACGGGAATGTAAACCTGACCTGAAACTGGGCCTTTCTGCCGATGCGGTTAAAGCTCTGTGTGGGTCTGTTAAGCTTTGTCTTCAGTGGCAGAGATTTTCTTTTTGTATCTGGATAACTTCCTGGCATAAACTGTAGCAAAGACTGAACATAAAAAGGACTCTTTAGCAGTAGTTAAAATGAATGCAGTACTGACTATCTGGAACATATCTCAACTTATTGCACTAAGGAGGAACCTACAAAAGGCTTCACTGAGGAGCGATAATGAGATCGCTTTCTTAATCATCACTCTGGCCAAACCATCTCTCTTTTGCAATGAAGACAAAAATCGAGAGGTGTTTATAGTAAAAATACAAATGCATAAGGAAAGAAAAGACAAGGTATGTTTTGTTCCCCAGCTACTCTGAAATGACATGATCTTCCTTGCACAAAAATGATATTCCGAAAAGGAAAGTGACAAACTACAAGAGTTACTGGGACAAGGTCAGGTAGTGATCTTGCGTCACTGTTTTGTAATTAATGTTGCTGAACGTGACCTACACATGCTGTGACTTCTGTAAATTATCCTTTAATTTAGACTGCTTCTCTTCTCCTAGTCTTCAGTAAGCTGTGATTGGGAAAAAGCCTGCACCATTCCCTTCTCTCTGTCTTCTCTCTCCTTTTTTTTTGCGTACACTTCTTTTGTGTTTGGCAAACCACTTTTGTAAACACACAGCATCATCCCAACATGTACAGAGTACAAGATGGTCACACATCAACAGGCAGGTTTTATAAGGAGAGTATGATTTTGATGCCACATACTGGCATTGGCAGCTTCTCAGACTGGCACTTGACACTGTAATTCAGCTCTTCTCACTTTTGTTTTTATTACATAATAAAATGGTACACTATCAAGATGATTTATTTGCTGGAATGTGGTCAAGGTCTTTTTATTTACAACATTTTAACTAGTTTATAAGCATCTTCATATGAAACCTATTTTCCATGTATCTTGTTAGATGATGGATCCAGCTTTAGTGTTCTGTTTTGTGGATTTTTTTAATCTACCTTCATATGTGTGCCAGGTGCTGCAAAAATAAATAAAAAGACAGGTTCCTGTCCTGTTGTGCTTCCAGATTCAGCAAGAGATGACAGAAAACAAAGGATTTCATAGCTAAGCATGTGCATGCATGTGCTCAGTGCAGCCACAATAATTTTGTTATTGTTTTACTTTTTAATACATATTTCACCTGTGAAATTTTGAACAGATAAATCTTTTTCATGAGACAATGGAAGAGCACTGTGTGTTCGGCTGAACTCACTGACCCCTGCCATTTTATGAATAAAAAGTGACAAGGAACCTCTTGCCTCACTCAATAAAATGATTAATTGCAACAGTGATTTACCCATTTCATATGTCTTTATCTACATCAGAGTTCCCTGTAGGAACATGTGCTACATCAGTCAGTGAGAGATGCAGTGCAGATACTGGACAAGAGAGCAGCTTCAAACCAGAATGCATTCCACAAAGAAAGGGAATTTTTAGGCAGTTTGGACTATTTTCTTGTACTTATCAGAAGCTTTATAGGAATTATGTCTTCCCTGTTATGATCTCCCAGATCCCTGTTCAGGTTGATTCTAATGCTGACCCTGTATGGACTTTGGTCATCGGAGTTTATTTAGTGGAGTTCAGGGGTTGGTATAAAATCCACCAAAATTAGTAGCTTGGCAGAATTTCAGTGATTTCTTTTAATCTCTAGCATATCCTAATCCGATAGACACCTGGGGGTGGATTCATCTTGCTTAACTTTAGAAGTGTACAAGGCAGAACAGTGGACAGTTCTAGTACTCAGTTCATCAGATCCATTTTAGATGGTTACTTGTGGATCGTACAACTCACATTCTGACAGCACCTATTCATTGATTAAAATGAGGTCTAGAAAACTAGTTTAGAAGTAGAAGCCTACATAATAGATACCTAAAGATTGGTAAAATGAATCCCGTGCCCAAATCCAAGTTGTTATCTCTTTTTTTATATACTAGAGTTTCCTAAACAGCTCTCCATAGGAAGTTCTTGTATACTCAGAAATATCCTGGTATGAACATTTAGGCACCTAGCTCCTTTTTGTTTCGGACATGGGTAAAGAGGTGAGCAAATTCCACTGAAATCTCTTGAAGGCCACGATCCATTAACTATGCTCTGATTTCACATGTTACAGATGGCCAACACTAACACAACAGCTATAAAAATTGTTATTTAAAAAAAATGATGCTGGGGAGAGCCCTGGAACTTAACTTGACCACTCTGGGATCTCTGATAGTGGCAAATGAGTAATTTTTAGGGTTTGTAATAGATACTTTTTTTTACCTAAAATATATACTTATCAACCTGGTGTGAGAAACACATCAGAGTCAAATACACCATTGCATTTATTCTTCTGGTTGCACTTGGTGGCCTCAGGTCTTTGTCTCCGGGATGGAATAGCTGGAATAGTAATTCTAAGCAAAACTAAGTTATGAGGAAGGGGTCAGTCTCTGAGGAACAGTATCTGGTGCCTTGTCATATGAGGTTTACTAAAGTATAGTTGTATCTTAAATTTTCTCCTAGTAATAACAATATCTAAGACAATCTGCTTGTTTTAAAGAGAAGACAGACCACTAGACTTATTAATGAACAGTCTTGAGTACAAGCTCCATGTGAATAGCAGTAATGATATCATATTTGTTTATAAGAATGCTTTCAAGACTTTATATGTTTGAGACTTCAAAAAGCTCATTTTTAATGTCCTCCTGTATCCCTTTTCCTAAATTTTTTCAAAAGTATTGATAACAAATTTGGGATTACTCATAGACCGTACTATTGGTCACACTTTGAGAGTCCTTTTGCAGTATGAACTTCAGTGAATGTGCCCATATGCAGGTACTCTCCCCAACACTTAGTACTTTTGAATCAGTGCCGATATGTACAAGCTGTTGTCCTCTGTACAAAGTGAATTTTAAGCTTAGCTGAATGAAATGGTTTTATATAAAAGCAGCATATTTAAATGCAGTTACTGTTTCTTCTTGTTCCTTTGGTTATACAAAGATACTGCACCTTTACCTTAAACAATGCCTTGCACGAAGTGATGTGGAGATCTAATCAGTAATAGCACCTATTCACTAGTGAGTGATCATTATTTATGATGCAGTGTAATGTGTTTTATTGATCTGTGTAGTGTAGTAGGTATACATGTTTCTTATAATATGTGGGCTCAATATCATTAGCCAGTGAGAATAATGTATTATGTAAAAAGTAAGAAAAATCTATTAAAAATGCCAACTGTATTCTCCAAAGAATTTAGCATTTGCCAGATTGCCAGTCAGCCAAGGTTTTACAAGAGTTATTGTCATTTTTATTTTCAGATGAGTCATTTGGTATATTGCCCCCAAAGGCACCTCATTATGATTCAGTGCACAGCACATAACATTGCTTAGGCTTTCGGGGCTCCGTGTGATACGAGTGGGGGTTGCAGTTGCTCAGCACTCTGAAGCAGCAGCATTATGCTTAATTGACACCTTTGATGTAGCCCTAAGACAGCACCTGCACCTCCCACTGCTGCTCTGAAGACGTCAGCCTTACGCAGAAAAGGCTTCTGCTTATGAATCCTGCATTGCATTCAGCTCACTCTGTGAACAGCCCTAGCTATCCTTAACTAATCCCACTGCTTCTCATTTTTGCTACAGCTTGGCTTAGTACAGAGCAGGAATTTTGCTGCTTGCTATTATCAGGTTAAACACTAAGATTTTGTCCATGTTAGAACTCATAGAAGGTAAGTCAAATGCCTTGTCGATATCCTAGTATGTAAATATTCTCCTAAGATGCAGAATTTGGGAATCTAATTGTTGATTCTTTTTGTCCTGATGCTGACAAATATGGACTGTGATGACAGTTGCTTGTTTAAAGAATATTTACATATATATGTGATACACGCTTTGTAGTGTTTCTTTCAGTGCTTTAGTGTGAACATTGATAGCCTCTTTTGTGATTACTTTGTAGTAGAATTCTGTCCTCTGCTGGTGTTGTTTTGTTAATTTAATGGATAATGTCACATGCATGCAAAAGATGCTTCTAAAATGAAAAGCACTGACATATTTGAATGAGCTTATCTATTTGAGAAAGTGATGGCTTGCTGTAACTCAGACTTGAGATGTTACATCCAGTTCATCTGCGTCTGGAAAGGTCTTTTGAGTTAAGTCTGAGGTGATGTTTGGGTCAGATAGTGATGCAAAAATCTCTTGAAATGAGTGAGTGAGTGACAGCAAGCAGCTGATTTTTTCTTGCAAGCAATACAGCTTTTTATTCTTGGTGGGTTGCACTTGAAGCCATAACTAAATGGAATGAAAAGCTTTAAATACAGCAAATGTCTGTTAAGGATAATAAGCACAAAGCACCTTGTTCGGCATCACTTTGAACCATAGGAACAATACAGTTTAAGAAGACATAATAGTGTCCTCTCTCATTGATTAAGCAGTCTCTTCAGATTCATTATGTGCTTAGACTCTATATAAAAACTGGCTTCATGAGATTCCAAGCTCTGATGAAACAGTTCTTTTGTGAATTACCTTATTTAATGTTTAAAACATGAAAAAAGCAAATGAATCGGTTAAAAAAAGAATGAGAAGAAATGGCATATGTTGATTTAATTATTTTTTTGCTTTTATAATAATGCCTTATATTTATTTTCTCAATTTATTGTCCTCTTAGTGAATGGAACCCCTGGTAGCCAGCTTTCTACTCCCCGCTCTGGGAAGTCTCCAAGCCCATCTCCCACCAGCCCAGGAAGTCTACGGAAACAGAGGGTAAGGAAATAAGGAAACTGATTTCTGAGAGTGGCTGGGTACGATCTGACATAGTGATTATTGAATAGCCTTTTCCCCAGCAATTCCTTGTGTTTAGAATTATAGGGTGGAAGAGCTTGGATAAAATCCTCGTTGTGTTTGTACAACATTCTTAAGTGGAATACAACTGTTCTGTGTCCTTCAAAATGCTAAATATACTGGGAACTGCTTTATCCTTGAGAAAAAAAAAAGGATGTCCTTCCCCTTTTTTTCAAAACTTTTTTTTGTTTTAGTTTCCTTTGCCAGGCATCTCACAACTGGAAGAAACTGTTGATGTTGTCAACATATTAGCCACAGGCATTATATCACTTGCAAAACCTACAGCAGCTTTGATTTTGAAACAAAGTGAAAGACTGCTATGTGGAGTTTAGGTGTGATATCATAGCCTTGTGCAGTAAAGATAGTACCAGTAGCAAAGCAACAAGAAACTCTTCAGGCAACTTGCTGGACTAGAGCTGTTAATAGCTGTAGGTTGCCACTACCATCGTATATAGAGAATCTATAATGTACCTAACCATCCAAAATGATGGTAATACCTATGTAACTGCTGTAACCATGTAATAGAATATTACTGGTCCAACCCAAAAGGCTCTACATGCTGATTTAATTAATTGGAGCTATTCAAAAGCAGTGGGACACACATCTATTTATCTTCTCTTATGATATTTTCTAAACTGTGATCAGTTGTTCTCAAAGCTTCCCTAAGGCAGTGCTCTGTATCCCAGAGTTCTGTTTACAAGCGCAGTTGGAACACTTGTCTTTTCTGCCTTTTTAGTTTTTAAATAAAGACATAATTTGTGTCTCTCGAAGTAAGAGATTATACTGAAAATTGACAGTGCTTGCCTTTAGCAGCTGGTGCACTCCCAATGCCCCAGATATCCAGACCAGGGATAGCTGGAATATGGCATGACTCCCTTCTCGCCTGTGTATCCTTCTTTCTTTCTCATGGATACCAACGTGCAGAGGAATTGTGCATGCCCAAGTCTTATCCCAAGTTGGGATGCTGCCATGGGATTCTGTCATGACTTGCTTATAGATTTGGAAGCTGACTTGGAAGCACTCTGTGATCTTAAAGAATAGAGATTATAGAAGTGGCATAGAGCCACTGAGTGGCAGCTTGAAGCCTCAGGATAGTCATGTTTTTCATTGTTTGGTACACAGTGAGTAAAGATGAAAGTTTCGGCTGGGTAAGTTGGTACTAAAATCTTCTTGAACACCATGTCTTCCTCACCTGTTTGCTCTTACTCTCAAGGCTCATGAATGAATCACTAATAAGTTGTTGAAGAGGGAAGAGTCTTCCAAATGAATTATACATCGATGATATAAGGGTGTCTGTTAAGATGTATGATATCAATATATAGTGGATTTTCATTTGTTCTAAGGCTTTCTCTTTTCATTGATAACTCTCCAAAGCTTCCTTCCCAACCACTGATGCTTCTATGCCCAAAATGAATAAATGTTTTTCTGTTACCGTTTGTGGATGGATGAATGGGAACCGTGTGGTCAGCACCATTACACACAAGGTGTGTTTGTCCACGAGGTTTCCTAAATGTGAAGTGGAAGGCAAATGGGTCTCTTCTAAACAGGTTCCCTATGTGGAAATATAACAGGATCACTAAATGGCAGTCTTATGAATGCAAAGGGCTGTGCAGTGGTGATATAATCAGATTGCTAAGTGTATAGAAAGTGAGTTTTGAAATAAATTACAGGAGAGATAAGACATTGTAGAAGAGTTGAATTTTGCTGTCAGATATTCATATCAAGGCCCTTTGACCTCAGTGGGGAACACTTCATGCTTGTCTGGGAATACAGTTAAGCCCCAAATGTCACACAGAGGAAGACAAGAAGGATAGGCAAGCACGTTGTTTAAGATGATGCCACTTTCTATTTTGAGGCTTTATTGTAGACAAAATATATTTGTACATATGGAAACAAAGGGTATATTCATGTAAAAATACATTAAAACAACGTTATTTAAGTTGAAAAATCCATTGCTCAGAAGTTAAGGAATGGAAACTTTACAGTTGCCCTGAGAATTTAATGCAGGTCCTTTCATGTTTAACTTGTGAAGTGAATGAGCAAAACCATGTGATTGTCTCATTAAAGGTCATAATGTGTATTCATATGACTAAGTCAGTTGTATGAACAACCACAAAACAGTGCTTACTAATCTTAAATTTCTTGTGTTAGCAGTCTAAATAATGTTTTGTTTTGCTTCAGTGCCATCTTTTGTACGTGCCCATTTAATATTTATTTAGAGAACAAGTTATTTTATGTACCATATTGTCATAAACTAAATTTGAACCCAGAGCATTTTGCATTTTCTTCAACCACTTGAACCACAGGGCTAACTAGCCAGCCACAGGAGAAGATTTATTCCCTAGGAGGTTATGGAAGTGTTGGTGTCATGCGATGGGTATACAGGAGAGAAGGGAAGACTGGTCTGAGTGTCCCTCTTGTCCTCATCTTGAGATGGGACGTATTCCTGCCCATGCCCAAGAGAATAGCATTGGCAGCTATATCCATGTCCTGGGGTTGGGGTTCATGGTTGGGTTTCCGACTGGTGTTTTTTCTTGGAGTTTGGGAGAGCTAGTGCTCCTGAACTGAAAGAAGATTCTTGGTCCTGGAAATGCCAGCTCAGCTGTATAATTAGTTATTTCTGTAGCCCTCTCTCCATCTGGTTTTAATTAGAGAGTGCCTGTCCTCTGTCATGTCACCAGGTAAACAGGATGCCATTGATATGTGCTGGATCTGGAAGACTGGAATCGAATCAAGCATTGAATCAAGTGTTGAATCAAGCATAGCCTGATTCCCCTTGATGTAACTAGTAGATCAGCTCTTCAGTGTCCCCATTGGAGTGTTATGAGGGAGTTGTGGGGCTTGGTGCTTAAAATGCTCAGGGGTGCGGGCAGGCTGTCCACATTTTCCCTGAGAAACACGGCTGAGAGAAAGTCAGGGGTTTGAATTCAGTGGCACAAAAGCAAGGAACTTTCATAAACTGAGGGATTTCTCCCTGTGAATAGCGAAGGCCTGCAAAAAATAATAGAGACGGTAGAATTTTCCAAAGAAAAAATTCCTTCCAACTATGAAATGTATTAGGCAACTTAAATATAGGGGTTGCTGCCCTTATTTAGTAACATTTCATCATGAATCTTTTTAAAAATTTGCTTTCTGGCCTTTGACAGAAGGTTTTCCACTGACCTCAGTAAGACCAGGAATGTTACTGTGACGCATATACTATAATCATGAAAACAATACTACTGTAACCCTACAGATACAATTTAAACCCTCCAGAGCCAGAACATAAAAGACAGTTTCATCGTTTGTCACTTGCTGACATCCTTTCTCACATTGCTGGGTTGTATCCAGAAATTGGAGTTATATATTAATAATCTCAGGCAAAATTAGCCTATACTTGAGGAGGGTAAGGTTTCAGAATATAACTAATTGTCCGGATTAATTTTGTAGGTGTAATGCAGGCACTTGAAAGTCAACTAGTAATCATTTGGTCTTTTGTGTTTTTCAGCTTCCTAGTATTTAAACTTGTAGTCTTTGTACTATAATTATGTTTTCTTATAGTTATGTTTTCTTATATTCCTTATTTTGAAAATAGAAAATAAGATTCTTGTTTTATGTTGTTACATACTTAATTGGGTATATCCACAGAAGATGAAAACATCTACAATTCAGGTTTAAAGCAGCAGAAGCAGCAATAATTTTTGTATTGTACCTGCATATAGTTCTACTGCAACAGAGTATGTTAATGGCAAGGACTCAGAAAAGGTGACATGACGGTCATAATAATAAATATATATAATAAGAACCCCCTCATCTTAGTTTACTAGCTTTTGTAATAGTTCTTGAGTTTGTTTTTCCACTGTTTTGTAATCGGTGTCATTACTTCAGTTAGAATATACTGATTGCCATTATTTTAAATATGTTTTTTTCTATTTCACTGGAAATGACAATCAACAGAATAATAGAAAATTGAGTTTAAGGTACCTCTTGACTAATCAGACAGAAAAATTGAATTCGATATATGTAAGGAGTTTTTGAGTTGCAGATGGCCAAAATGTCTTTCATTCATACAGAAAGTTTTTTTTCTTTTTATTAATCCGTGAAAAATAATAAAAGGATTCCCCTCATATTTTTCTGAACAACGCTCTTTGGCTAATTAGAGGCAAGGAAATTTTTATCAGAAAGGAAAATTTTCAAAAAAGTATCAAGTATTTATAAGTGTATAAAGGGACAGAGAATATGATCTTGAGATCTTGTGCATGATTTTACTTTAGACCAACCATGCCGATATAAAAGTAAACACAAAATTACTCTCAAGATTTTAAAAGTCAGTTTCACAAGTGTCTTCTCTGTAAGTTCTGAATGCATATTTTTTGTATTCAGAGGAGTAAGCAGACAGTCGCCTGGAAGATATCATTCAAAAGTTTGATGAGTTATGCTCGCTAACAGATCAGAAGATTTTTTTCTGTACTGCATATTAGAAATACAAAAACTGGATATGCACAAAAGAAATTTTAATAATTAACTAACTAGCTACTATTCAAAATGAGATAGGCTTGTGTATTTAAAATTCTGCCTTTGTCTAGATTGCTCATACAGAAATTTATTTAAGACCTGATTTTCAGAAGTGTGTGCCAGATTAACCTGACCATTACTACATGTACACATGCCGGTTAGCAATTTATGTGCAGAATGAGCAATCCAAGGAATTAAAATCCCCTTTATATCGTGCCTGCAAGTGAAACGTAAACCTGCATAGGTTATTTAGACCTTTGTAAATTTGAAATTTCAACATTCATTTAAGCAGTTCTTGCTTCAAAGCATAGCTTTCAGGCCTTTTTGTTTGTTTATTTGTTCATTTTGTGTCAGTTATCTTCCTGTGGTTTAAAAAACATGCAAAACTCAAACCCAAAAACTTAGACCAATGCTAAAGCCGGTTCCGTTAGCCTTCCCATTTTTGTGTGCTCTTGTATTTTTGCAGACCTTGCCAATGGTTTGTCTTGTATATGTTTTGATGTATTTTGTAAATATGCTTTATACTTAAAGGATCCCCAGAAACTGCTTAAAGGTATCAAAGCTGCTTTAAAGGAGTGTGCTGGGGAGACGGAAAGGCCTGCAAAGCCACCGGACCGATCAGCACCTCTCTAAACCAGCCTCTCTGCTTAATTTGCCTTGCGAAGGCAGTACTGCACTCTCTGCTGCTTCTCCTTGGTGAACTTTCTCTTCCGTTCTTCGCTGTCGTCTGTCTCGGAGAAGGCTCTTGTGCTGCGTAGGCTGACCGGGGCAGCGCAGCATCCTCGAACACCTCTGGCATTTGCAGATTGTCCCATTAGCCAGAGGGTGCTTATAGCAGGTGCTGAAAAAGCGAGGTGCATCCATGCACTCAGATTCTCTCTGCTGCCATGAGCTGGTTGCTTGGCTACCATCAGAAAGAGCCAGAGACTAGGGCATTTTTCATACTGTCCTTTTACCTGCCCCCCCGCCCCCGCCCCAAAAAGTAGAGAAGACATACCGTTGTCAGGTAGTGCAACATATGTAATGGAAGTATTCAGTGCCAGCATTCTGGGTTGCTGGATCCATACTGTATGACCAGGGGGTGGCAAGTTTTGATTTCCTTATAATATAAGGTAAGCATTTACTTTCCTACTATTGTCTGTGAAACAAAAGGGATATATATCTTATTCTGGAAAAAGGAAAGGATTAAGCTGATATTGCCAAGTTTCCAGACAATTAGGAGACTGTCCAGAACAGCCAGACATTGTTTTAATAGTGTTTAATGGGAAAGAATCAAAGAAGAAAATAATTGCTATTTAAAATATTTTGTGCATTCAAACTCCAGATTTATTTACTAGCCATGTGTTTATTGGTTAAAAATTAATATGAAATTGAAAATCTGAATATATACAACATGTGTATTTTCTGTTTAAAAGTATCTTCTGGTCCACAGTAACAAAAGATTGTAAGACAGTTGCAGTGCAACAAATCAAACACAATAAACAAATCTATACTGCACTTCATCTTACAGGACCTGTATCGCCCACTCTCTTCGGATGATTTGGATTCAGTAGGAGACTCAGTGTAAAAGAGAAAATGGAACAGTGTTTATGGTTTGTGATTTGGTGAAGGTTTAACATTTTAAAAGAGAATAGCTGCTAATTTACAGTAACAGTGAATCACACAAAAGAGTTTTGCATATTTAATATTTGAAACATGGGGCCAAATGAATTCTAAAGTGTGGGGGCATTTTTGGCTTTACCACTGCTTTTAAATGCAAGAATTTATAATGAATGACCCATTTAATATGTCCATCAAATACAAAACAGCATTGTGCACACTTTAAGGGATGAAGGTTGGATAAGGTGAATATAACGCACAAATCCATAGTGGGCACATTTATGAATAGTGCTCTTTTTATCATCTAAGGTACTGATTATATGTTCTGTTTTTAACATAGGTATCTTTATTTGTTTTGATATGAACACTTAATGAATGTTTTGCTTTACCAATGAATAGGTAAAACTGCGGAAAAGAAAAAAACTACTATATTAAACTGATTTTACCATGCTGCCTGATCCCAGTACGCACATCTGGATCTCTCAGATCTCATTCTTTTCAGTGTTTAGTGTGTTTATCTAAGCAAAAAAAGAAAAGGAAGAAGTCCTGTGTCTGAACAAAAAGTAAATGCTTTCAAAGCAATGTTAGTTATCTTTGCTGTATTACAATTTGATGACAGAGGATATTCACAGGCAACATGAGTGTTTTACCTTGCAAGAGCTGTTAATACTGATCACCCTTGTGTTGCATGGATAAGTAAATATGGAGAAAAGTATCTGAAACAGGAAATATGTGGGCCTGCTGGCTAGCAGCATACACACAATCTGACACACATATGATGACACTTTTTGGTAAAACACATTTGGCCTGAGAAACTAATATTTTTTTTTTTACTTATGTTAAGGACAGGAACATTTTTTTGTTTGCTATAATAAGACATTTTATGCCATTTCTAAGTCATTTTAAAATGAAAGCAGATAGAAATGGTGAAACTGTGAATCATCCTCCTATTGACCTAATTTCTGTTTTCATAATTCCTGGAGGTGGTCATTTTGTACAGCATGAATATGCAAAACTCCTTTAGTGTTAAGTAGATCATGCATTATAACCAGTTGCTTAACAAATATCTACTAATTCTATTTGTTTTCTGCTGCTTTATTGTGCAAATCGTAGTCAACTACTCTAATTTACATAATAGCAATATTTCCAGTTATGCGTTGCAAATTGATTTAGTATTTATCTGTTGTATTTAAGGCCATAGTATAGTGATCACACACTTCTAATGTCTTACACATTTCCTTTCTGTATCTCAAAAACTAATGATTTAAAAATTAGAAATCGGTGTGATTCTGACCCTCAACAAAAATCTATAGAGAAGATATTAGTAATGATTTAATATATGTTGAAATCAGGAAAATTTACTTAGTAGGAAGAAATTGTTTAGCTACTACATGCTGACTTTTAAATGCAGTGAAATAATACACTTACACTGATTTGCCCATGATAAAATTCCATAGCTGAAAAATGTTGGCATGTGATACTATGGCTTCACTCTATTATTAGCATTTTTTTACAGAGAATATTTACAAAAATAAAAGGGCAGCAGAATACAAAACTTACCTTCTCTGTTTCCGATACTTGGTTCTTGTTTCACCTGGAGAAAAAGTCATTGATCTGGCAGGTTTGCTGAAGCAGTTAGCTCATTCCATTTTAAAATGCATGTTTTGCCATTCCTGCTTCAAGACTTCAGATTTAAAACTGTTTCCAGCAACATGAACAGTCCCCCCCCACCAGCTCCCAGTCAAAAGGCAGTCCTGTTCTACTGGAAAAGTTCACAGCTGTGAAGTTACTTGCATTTTTGCCTGTGACGAGAGTATGTCTTTGTAAAATATATTACTCAATCCCAAGAAATGCATATTAGGTAAAGGTGCACTGGGATCAGCTTGCAAAAAAAACTCCTCTACACTGAAAAAAATAATTACTGACTTCTGGAGGATTGCTTTTGTCTATAAAGAAAGTAAATTGCAGGAATTTTATTTTTCCTCCCTTCTTTCTTATAGACTGCTGCTGATTAAAGCAGTTTATTAAGTAGGTTTGTTCTGCACAGAGAGCACAGCTTGCCAGCAAACGTGAATTCCACGGCTTTGCTTAGCTGTGGAAAAGAAAAATGGACCCTATATCAGTAATTGTTATCATAGTAAGTTTTTCATCAAGACTGTTTCAAAGAATATGCTAGTTCATAACATTTAATCATTTCAACATATGACTTGTATTAAGGGGCTATTTGGGGGCAATATGTATCATTAATATTTCATTTAGGGAATGAAAGTCCCTTAGAGGTTGAAAAGGTACAGTTTGTAGACTTTAGATCCTTTTTGTGTGGAATGTAATTCCCATTATACATGAGCAGAAATGATATGTTTCTTTTGAGCAAGACCACAAGGTTTCAGTTTATTGGTGAAACTGAAATTGTGTTTCTTGATGCTGTAGTTCTGCTTGCAACAGCACAGGGTTTAGTTTGTCGCTAGATTTCATCAACTTCATTAAAAAACAGAATAGCTTAAGCAACTTTATAGTGTTTGAACCTCTTATAGTTCTCTGTATGCTGCATTATTTGTGCCTACTATAAGGTGATTATGATGTAGCTGAAGTCCTGTATAGATTGTGAATGCTTTGCTTCTCCTTAAGCTTTATGGATACTTGTGATTATTTCCCTAATGCTTTATGCAACTTTCTGTTATTTTTCTCTCTTTTCTTTTATGCAACAAACAGTTCACATGTGAAGCACAGAATGTATGTGTGTATATGTATATGTTTATACGCACATGCACACACGCACGCACACACAAATAGATATAGATTAATGGTTTTGAAATCCATGCACATTATGTCACGTTTGTGGCTTCTTTAAATGAATATGTGGGGAAAATGTATTATGGGAAGCTGTTCATGTGGTGGGGTTTGCCAGGGCTCTGTCAAAGTGAGTGGAGCTGTGACAGTCTGTATATGCTGAGCAACTCCCCTTCGGATTATATACAATTTTAAGAGATATCCTGTACAAACATGGGCTTAGTTCTGCTCCATTTTAAGTTAGTGGCAAAACCATGATTGACTTCAAGGTGGGAAGGGAAGGGCCTTATGCATGGAAGTATACTTACACGGACTGAACGTTAATCATAAATTTAAAGCGATATTCTTTTGACATGCATCTCCTTGTGAAGTGCACTGTTCTGCAGTGTAATTATTAAGTCATCAGATATTAGAAAGTTTTTCTGTAGGAGTGTGTTGTAAAGTCTTTAACAGTCAGGCTCTAAGGTGAAAATTGCTTTTCAATTTGTAAAATAATTCAGGTACAACACGTTATATTTAGTTATTTGCCCTTTAAACCATTTTCACAGGGCTTACATGGCTGCAAAATGAAAATTTGGAGGTATTAATTTAAATATGCATCTGTCATTGTGAACATATATGTGTATTGTAAGAAAGGTTACAAAATGTTAAACAGCCTGGAAGAACACTTGAGTTGATATTGGTTTGTTAAAAAATTGAAATAAATAATAGTATTCATGTTTCACACTATGATGTGAACTTTATATAGTACAGTATGTTACAGAAAATATCCTCCAACTCTAAATGTTAAAATGAATTAACTACTATAGAAAAGAATCTTTAATGAACCCAAGTTTACTGTTTTGTCAAAAAATAATTGAAAATTGAACAAATATAAAATCCGTAAGATGCTAAATTACCTCATCACTTGAAAAATACCTAGATTAATGTCATCTGTGCTTTTTCTTGTATCCAATCTAATTTCTAATATCCAATTTAGAGAAAATTGTTCTTAATCTAATTTTAACATTCAGTTTATCTGTTAGTGTTGGGATATCTTGTAACTATGAGCAATCAGTAAAAAAAAATCCTCCATCAGGCAGCCAGTAGCTTTACATGTAGATAAAAGTCAGCGAGCGGTTATCACACCCTTTCGAAAAGGGTGTGATGCTTCACAGGAAAATCCTCTGTTCAGAAAGCCCTGCTTTCAGAGCAGAACAGAGGCTCAGCTGAGCTATGTTTGCTGTTGTAACACTTTTTGCCTGGCTTATTTTGCGATTTCACCTTGCACCTGAATTTTCAGAATGACTGAGTGCCCTTAACTCCCCATGGAAGTCATTGGATGTGTAGATACATGTATTGTGTATGCACAGTTTAGAGAGAGGTTAAAAACACATGCAATGCACACACCTGTATTTGTATGCATTTTAGTGTCTGTATTTGTGCATGTTGATTATATTCAGGTTTGCTTAAAATAATCCTCAGCAGTGAAGTATGAAAAAAGATCTACTGTATTCAGTGTGTACTTGTTGTCTAATGTTATCTGAGGTAATTAGTTTGTGGTTTGCCCTGCAATACAGTGTTTTGGGATTTAAACTCTAGTGAAAGAGGAGCTAACAATGTTTCTGCTAAGGCCTCTTCATTTTGTTAGTTGCACTATGATATTGTAAATATTGGCACATTTACAACATAAGTTAAAGATTTTACAAAGTTCTGCATACAATTATTTTTTTTAAACAAAAGTGCTTGGATATTTGCTTTTTCAAATATACCATTTTTGTATTAATGTGATGCAGCAAACCAAAAAGAAAGCTGTTGATTTATCAACAAAAAATGTAAAACTTGCAAAAATAAATGCCGATGAATGTTTTATTTCATATAAACAGCTGAAGAAAATCACCTTCATTTTTGTGCCATTGTTTCATCATACTGTGTTGTACTTGTGTTTCATATTTGACCATGTCATCCTGGTTGCAGTTTGTTGTTTCGCTAGATTTAACATTACCGTAGATTCGTGTAAGCGATGTAATAAATATATTTAAAAAATACACACTGTTCAGTGAGTTTATTTTGGAAATTTGATTAACAGGCTTTAAAAAAACACCTGTGGTTGGTATTGCATGTTCATTTTGGATCAGCATTGTCCAACTAGCAGTTCACTTAGTGTAAGCATATGGGAATCATGCATCCTAACGGGTTCCTTTAAATAGTAGATGCATTCAGTACCTTTTTAAATAATAAACTCTGGGCTCTAGTGTGTAGATGTGAAAGGTCCTTCAAGGAAGAATTTTGCTTCTTTAGAGACAGTAAATATACCCGCCGTGAACTGGTTATGGGTAAGTTTGTGTGCACACGACAGGAAAAAGATTTGAAGTATGAAGTGAGGAATCAGTATACTGCACCGAAAGCAATGTACCAACTCCCTGCTGACAATTGAGCTTGAGCAGCACTGCTCTTAAGTCAGTTTTTAGGAAAGTATGCCTGCAAAAAGCTAAGAGCACTGAAACATCCCTACTGTGTTTTCAAATAAGTTCCTGGTTTCCTTGATGTATCTTTTTACTCTTCAAAAATATGTATCTATTTCCAACTTTTATTTGGTGGGGGGCTGGGGAAGAGAGACGTTACAATTTATGACACTCCATCTCCTGCTGGTCTGCTGCTTCAGATCATCTTCAAACACTCTCTTGAAGAGATCTGCGGGGCTGATATAAATGCTAGTTTTGAAGCTCTCTTGGTTATAAGTAACTAGATCTGCCTAAAAAAGGCATGCAGACATGAAAGGAAACAGCACTATAGAAATGAGGAGAAGTAGAAACAAAACAATTGAGGTTTATGTCTCTACCCAGTAACAGCTAAGAATATCAGGAGAGCTTTTAAAATTCACCTCAAATAGATTAAAAATAAAAGTGATGATTGTGCTGAGTTCTTAATGAGATGGAAGAAGTAGGAACTCCTTTGACTGCCTTTGTAGTTTCATTTCATTGTTGAGTGGAAAATTTTACCTGTGTATAACTTTAGAAAAGGAAAAAAGAAACCTTCAGGTTGCACTACTGCACATGTAACTTGTTATGTTAACCACAGTATGGCTACAGTAATGATAGGTCAACTTCCGATATCATGAATCTGATACATTTAATTTTTTAGGACCATCAATCTTTTCTTGAGGATGCCAAAGGTTGAGTGAGCCTAGAGTCTGAGTTATAGCTCAGCTTTGGAAGTAGCTATGTGGAGCTAGCAGAGGTCAGGTTTAAGTTTACTGTTAAATTTTGATCTTTCAGAATTGCCTTTTTACACAAATCAGCTGAGTATATAAGCAGTCGATGCTGTAGCTTAATGAGAGGATCCTAAGAGAACAAAGTGCTTCAGTTTGAAAATTTAGCTCCCTCCTCTCAGCTCCCTTTTCTTGCAGACTCTCCCATTTGCCCCTCTATCCCTCCACGAAGGAAAACAGCACAAGCTCCTTAATGACACACACCCGCTTATCCCTTGTCTTGTTGGAACTTAGCTCTTCTCCATGCTCTGTAAATCCTGCCTTGCATACATGAGAACCGTGTCATTTCCCCATGTAGGGTCTCTTTTAAATGAAATGTCTTCAAAATGCAGTGTGGGATGTGGAACTGTGGACAAGTAGCAGGCTTGCATACATTTTCCAGATGAAGGGAGTTTATAAATAAATGTGGATCTTACATGTCAGTGTAGTGTAGTGTCTGAATTTGAAGAGAAAACAACTGCATCATTTCTCTTTCTGCATGTTGAATTGCAGTGCCTCCCATTCAGCGCAAAGACTGGGGATTTGATGCTTCTCTGTGAAGTGATTTTTTGCCCACTTTGTACTGTTTACATGAAGACTTTTCTTCCCTCTCAGCTGGCTGGGCCAAAAAATCTAAGCAATTAAAGAAAAATCAGGAACATTTTTTACTGGACAGTTGGTAGATAAAGTTTCAGTCTAACCCTTTGCTTCTCTCTAAATTGAATAATAAACTGACTTTGTCTTCTAGAAGTTGCATCAAGATACGTTTATTTTGCTGTTTTCAAACCAGCTGTCCCCTGCTTAACCTTGTAAATGTGTTTTGTTTCCTGGAGACACACTATTTTGTTGTATTGACTTACTTATTTCTTGCTTGCCACTATTATGTTTTACAGGAATTTGGGGAGTCTTTCAAAGTCTTTTAAAGCTAATGCCTGCACCATACTGTTGTCTTTATTTTACCATTAAACATGATGATCTTCAGGCTAAGGAATGGGCTATGTCAGAAATTCATGACGGCTACCTTGCAAAGATTGTTTATAACCAGACTGAACACTTCAGACAGTGCAGGCTACAAAGAGGGGACTGTGGTTGCTAAACTGTTTTGTTTTGTTTTTAATCCTATTTATCTTTGCTGAATTGAACTTTATCCTACACATATTACTGATGTGTACAGCTTTTTCTCTTTCCAGACTTTTGAAATTCTGTAGAATTCTTAGGAATAGGTGAAATCTTAGGAGACATCATTTAAAGACATTAAAATTCCCCCTATGCTAGGCCTCATTCCTGAACCTACAGTTTGTTTACTAATTTTGATCTTGGTTTCATTAATACCATTTCTAAAAGAGCAAAACTCGGCATGAGTTCCAACTTAGCTTTACACCTGTGTCCGTTTCTGCTGCTCACATTTCATCCAGATGCTTCCTTCACGCTATACAAAGGAATCTATTGTCGGGGGACTTTGTAGACTCCATATGCTCTAATAAAGGTTTTGAGAGGTTTGGAAAATATAATACAGTGTTTGGTTTTCAAGTTTCAGGAATCTGAATTCCATTAACAAACTTCCTAGATGTACTTGTTTAGTTTCCTTTCATAACTGCTGACACTGATAGCCCATAAAAGTTATTCCTGCTGTTGAGTTGGAGTACGATTTTAAGATTAATTTAGGACAAAGGTGAGTATGGGGAGAGAGCAATTAAAACAATATTTATTTTACTGCCTTTTTTCACTGAATTTGAGGAATTTCCACTGACGTACAAACTATTTACAAAACAGTTGCTAAATAAATCTCCCAGTGAGACACGGAGGAAACTCTATAGTGCTAACGTTTCTGTTCACATCAATGAGATGTGTGGTGTGTTAGCCATCTGTTATATAAACCTGAATAGGATCTGAAATCCTTACACCAAAGACCTGATTTTTTTATGACATTGCTTTTACGGAGGTGTGCCATAAAAATGACCATGTGCTGGCAACCTGTGCGACTGGACCCCTTTAAATCTGTGTAAAAGTGATGACATTTCAAGCGCCTCAGCATCTCTTAAAATTAAAACAGCTAATTGCATTAAGGTCTGTGGGCTGAAGAGATTATACTCTTGCTTAGAGTTTGTCCTTTCCCCCCTCTGTAATGTCCCTAATGGGGTCTACAGCTGTGAGAGCAACCGCGTGCACAACAGACTGCCTCCCCATGGGCAAGCCAACTGGAAGGAACACCAAGAGCCACAAGGATTGTTGGACCCGGAGGGCTTTCAGCTTGTGGGAACAATGAGCTAATTAAAGTCTAAACGAACTGAATGTCCTTCTAGCTTAAGTAAAGATAAATAAATAAATGCCTGTGTGGTGTTCTGGAGGACTGAATAAAGAGGAAAATAGTCTATGTCAGATTTGCCTAGTAATGTCTCTTTAATTGTAAAAAAAGGTGGTCGGTGTGTAGATGTTGCAAATATATTCAAATGTGCAGTTCCTAATTTGTTTTTAAAACTGTTATTTTAATAGGTGGGGTTCAGCAAAGGTAATAAAAATTATACATTTTCTTCATATTTTTCAAGTTGGTAGTTTTAAAAACCCCAGTATGTATTTTTATCAACTCTCTCTTTAGCTACTGCGTTTGTGTCATTGACAAGCTATACATCTACCCACACACTTGTACTCTGCACACAGCTCTTACTAAAGGTGGTGTATGTTTTGTTTGCAGACCTATGATACACTATATGATAGTAATGCTTCACTTCAGTACATCTTCAGTTATGAATACCATCTTAGCCTTCTAGTTCTTATTTAGTGATGCAAACATGGTGTCAATAAGAAAACAAATAGGGGCACCTAAAAAAACCCCAGATCTTATATTAGTGATTTGTTTCCTTTAAAATTCATATGGACCACTTCTTTTTTCTGTTTGGTTACTAAACTTAGGCTAAATATATATTTAGGCAACTATACATAAGACAGCTATTTAAGAGTGAGTTTATATTTAAGAGTCATGTATATGGAGTATTAAGACTCTTTGTGTTTAAAGTGAAGCACTGAAGTATTTTGCTGAAATGGGACCTAGAAGGATTCCACTTTGGGAAGGACTGAGCAGTCACAGATCTCATCAAAACCAGAGTTGAGGATCCTTGAGAAATCAGGTTCCCAAATAGAAATTTGAGTGTCTCTAGATACCCATTTTGAGAAAATTTAGCCACAAAGTTAAGTCTCAATTTTAACACATCTCCCGTTCTCACAGACCGGAACAATGAGTGCAGGACTCTGTGAAGAGATCCTCAAGCTGCTAAAGAAAGCTGCAGTGGTGTGTAGTCAGCAGTGCTTGACCTAGCATCTGCTGAAGAGTGTAATCTCAGCATTTAAAATGCAAAACTGAATAGGGTAATTGTTTGGTAATCTGTTGAAAATCTAATGCTTCCACTGACCTTTGTTGTGTTGTACCCTTCAAACGATGTAAAGATTAATTCCTGGTTGTATATGTATCAAATATTAAATATATTTAAATTGTAATTCCTTTAAGAAAATGCTGTATGATGGGAAATGAAATACCAAATTGGATGCCTAAAAAAAAAAAAGCAGATGAAGCCAAATGAGTAGAAAAAGCATGTTTTTCCGCTTATTCTACAAGCAGGAGTGTAAAGGAAATCTATCATTATAAGCTGTATAAAAAGAGTGACTTTGAGAGTGACTTCTCCAACTCTGAGAATTCATAGCATTTTCCTGTTACCTTGATCCTCATCTTCAGATTTTCTTGAAAATGAACCTAAGGTAAGTTTTTACTGAGATATCTAGCAGAGTTTAAACAGGAATAACACTGTAAACATGTCCTAATCATGAAACAAGGGCAGTAATGTCTTAGCAAGCTGCATAAAATTAGTCAGTGCTCATTTCTGTCATTGAGAGGCAGCAAATATGGTCCAAAAACTGATGAATGCAATTTTTAATTCTGGTCAAAGCTAAGAAGAAATGCTTGGATGGATGAAAGAGTGAGCTGGTGATGATTAAAAGAAAAAGCAAAGAATCTCTTGGTAGACAGGGGATGTGCAAGCTCTCAAGATTATTAAATGAAAAAATAGGCCAACTTCAGCCTTGGTCTAAATTATCTGACCTTAATCTGGGAGAAGTTAAAACTTAGTCTGTTCAAATGAACTCAGCGTACTGGTCAGCTTTTAACTCTGCTAATTGCATCCTCCCTATCTCCATACTCTGCCAAAAATTTGACAGCTACATTGTTAGTTAGTCTTGTTCCAGTCAACTCCTGCATTCCACCAGTGGTAGATGAAATATAGTTTCTAAAAAAACTGTGTATTAAATGTATAAAGTGGATTGACAGCCTGATTGTCGGCATCTAGATACCTTGCAATCACAGGCCAGGATGTGATCTCTAATGTTAGTTGCATGCAGTACAGCTTATAAATTATATAATATATAGATTCAAGGAGGTAGCTGAATGCTGCAGCACTTTGTAACTTTTCAGCATGAAAACTATGTGAGCCCAAGAAAGGTCTTGTTTTAATTTTGGAAATGCTCTGAATACATCTAATTCGTGTTGCAGCATGAGCACCTGAGGAAATGCTCATTTTTGCTGTAATATTAAAGGACCACTGTTACGTTTGTAGTTTTCTTCAGTTTCCTTTGAAGATGGAAGAATCAAGAATACACATTCATATAATCATTATATAGCACAGAATAAAAGTTTTGGGTGAAATCTAGTCCATCTTGTGTGTGTGTATAATTTCACCCATCGAGATGCCTAATGAAGCAGTCTTCCTAAAGTACATGTCTAAATTTCCTGTGTAAGCGATAGACAGAGATAGGTGCTTTGGAAGGCTTCTCTACTGATACCCTGCCTGCTATATTTTTGGCATCCAAATTGTGGCCAGGGTGTCTTTCTGGAGGCTATAAAGGTATTTTCTTCTCATTTAGACACTCAGTTTACAAGATTTACAACTGAGGTACAGGCTCATGCCTCAAGTAGGCTGTATCCAATCACTTCCTTTTCTGAAAAAGCAAACATTATTCATGCTCCATTTTATTCTCTCCATACATTATCATAGTGAATTTGCTCTTCTAGAGCATAGCTGGAGAGGTTTTCATCAGAGGGGAATATGCAAAAGCAACAAATTCAGCCCATAGCAAAACCAACTTCAGTCAGATTTTGTGCTTTTAGTGCCTGTTAGGTTACTGATGCCCTTGAGAAAAGTTTCCTACCAGAAGAGGGCATGCAGCTCCCCAGTTTTCCCTGCCAAAATGTGTGTGGAATAGGGAGGAACTGCTCTTTCTAGTGGAGTCTACATAAATATGTAGCTGCATATAATGAATTAGGGATCTCTACATTTAAATGGTGTACCAGAAATATAACTTCAGTGGAAAAATTGTACTCTTACCAAACATCTTGCATGTCCCTCCACAAAAGAAAATTGATACTTTATGCAGAGATCATTGAAGCCACTCTGGGACGTCTGTCCAGTAAGAACATGCTGTGGCTACTGGTGCTCTTTAACGATCACCTGTTTTCATTTGTGTCTCTCCATTTCCAGAGCTCCCAACACAGTGGCTCCTCTACCTCATTAGCATCCACCAAAGTTTGCAGCTCTATGGACGAAAATGATGGACCTGCAGAAGGTAACGTTGGAAGGCTGACGTTTCAAAGCAGTCAACGCAGTGATAACAGCAGCTGTGTAGGAAATGAGTCATTCTTCCTGCCGGAGAAAGTGGGAGCGCTGCAGGCAGGATGACTCTGTGTTAGAAGGCTCGTCAGTCTGAGTGAACCAGTTCAAGTTCACTCCAGATGAGATTTGATCTGTATCTGGGACATCCCTATTCAGAAATCTTTTTGTCACAGCATACTTTGGATATTAGTTGTATGGGTGACACAGTGCTGGCTGGATTATTTCACTAATTTTTTGTCTCATCCTACATGATAGTAGAGAACATAGTGCTGTCCTGAGTCCTTGCGCAGAAATGACTAGTCTCATCACGTACTCAGGCTTCCAACAAGTTGGCTAAAGGATAGTGTCTACTCTAATACTGCCTGTTCACATGCACATATACGTAAGTGTGTATGTATGTTCTTGTCTGCCAGTAACTCTTCATGCACTTAGGAATTCAAGCAAACCCCAGCCGCTATATGTCATAACATTCAATACTAAACTGGAACAAAGGACAAATACAGATACAGTTTAAAAGTGTTGTCTTGAAAGGTGTAAATTTAAGTCCTGTCTTTGAGAGGCATTTTTTTATGTTAAAATATTTATATAGTTTGTATCAGCTGAAGTTTACAGTCAGCTTTTAGAGGCATGTTAGGTATTTGTAACATACTATTTCAAATACATTTAAAAAATAATGGCACATGAATGAGCACTAAAACATGAAACTACAAACTTCTCTTATGCTTCGACATTGTGTAACGCAATTTTACCTAAACATCTGGTGCCCAGGTTGCATGTGAGGTAGTATTATTGAGAACATTTGTTTAAAAACTAAGTATTTAATATTGGGGGAGGGGGAGAACTAGCACTTAGCACATGAGGAGTTTTATGGATGTCTCAGTTTACAGGATGTAATAAAATAAGTGCTTGAGTGTTGGACTTCTTTGGTACATATATTTAATCATGCTGTGTCAAGGAGTTCCAACCCTTTTTGGAGGCTGGTCTGCGCTTGTGCAGATCACAGAGGCCTCTTCATAATTAAAAAAATACAATTTTGGTTTTCTCGTGGGGGCATATTGCAATGGGAATGGTAAACTATGTAACACTCAAATGGTGGTATGTTTGAGCCCCCAGAAGTCTTATTTTTCATTATTGTATCTGCCTGAAACCTGTTGAGTATATACAATGTCAGCAGCATGGTTTCATTGTACAATAAGTGAGATACTGGCTCTGAATGGTTTCCAGGCTCCTAAACCATAGACTTAAAATGCATGTTATGTGCAACATCTGTGTTTCCTTCACTAACAATAAAAATGTACTAATGATTCTTTCAGAAGTGTTGGAGGAAGGCTTCCAGGTTCCAGCATCAATAGCAGAGCGATATAAAGTTGGAAGGACTATAGGAGATGGAAATTTTGCTATTGTGAAGGAGTGTATAGAAAGGTGAGAAGGATAATTTGCTTATTACTGTAAAAATAATCACTAATGTCATGCTTTTCTAGATCATGTCTTCATTTGTAGAATATAGGACATGTGGAATAAGGTAATGTCTCAAAGTGAGATGGAAAAACTAGGCTAATACCCTCTCCTGTGAAAAAGGAATGATTCCAAGGGACAATCTATGAATTTAATTATTTGTGGGTTTTATATGTTTTTCTGCTGTGCTAAGCACAGTTTTACCAGTTCTTTATGTTCAGTCTTTCCTGTTGCACTGAAGTAACATCTTTCCTTGCAGTATATTCTTGCAACGTGCTCTTTGTGCTAAGCAGGTGAGACATTTTACATTTAAGAGCATTCTGTAAAGATGTCAGGAAGTTTTGTGTGTAGTGTAGTAGTGGTGGTAGAAAGCACAAAAAGGTGTCTTTAGAGCTGTCTGTTTTAGCATCTAACGTGGAGCAGTAACCTCTTCTGTGTTTGTCTGTAACAAAATGTGTATCTATCTCTCACTTGCTTGCTTTACACCAGTATATGAGCCCTACCTAACTTTCAAGTCTGCAGTGTAGGCATCAAAATCTAACCTTTTCAGGTGCCTTTGAAGAAAGGTGGAGAAATAGTCACCCTTGAAGACAGTCTGTCAATCAAACTGATTTTAGACATCCACTCTACATTAGAGAAGTCATCTCTAATGTCTGTGTCACTGAAAGTGTCCAGGTTGACTAGCTTAGGTGTCAGTTTCTTGATTTTTTCAGATTAGTCTTGCCCACCCTGCTTGAACTGACTCAACACAGCCTTAAGGGTGTGAAAAGGAAGGGAATAAAATCCAAAAATACTCTGAGCAGAAATGCAGATGCCTTTTGGTGATATTTCTGAAAAATAAGGGAATATAACGTAAAAAAAGACAGAGAGAAGATACTGGTATCCAAAATGAGTATGAGACTGCTCACTTTAGGTGGTAGCAGTGCAGAGAAGGCAAAAAGCAGCCAGCGCTAGAGAAGTCCAAAATGAAGAACCATAGACAGGTCAAGATCTTATCATGAAATCCCATAGATGAAGTTTTACATCCCCTATTACCATATCCTAGAGGGGGGAATCTTATGGGGGACTGTAATCTCACCTTTGGGCTTGAAAAAAAACATTTGCTCTCCAGCCTGAAAGAGTGTGATATTAATCCTGGAGACTAAGTCAAGAACAGAACTCATGGCAGATGATGATGAATTAGCTTGGCTGGTTTTAAACTAGACTCTCTTTGGAAAAAGACAGGTCCCACTCTGGATCTGAAAGAGTCTGGCATGCCAGAGACCATTAAGACAGCTGTTGGGGAAAGGGGAAAGAGTGGATTTTGTGTCAGCTGACAGTGTGCTTGTGGGATTTGACCAAAGCTATTGTGAGACCTTTAGAGCTCTTTCTGGGGGAGTTTATGGTGGAGATGATCATGCAAAAGGCAGTAGCTCTTCAGATCAAACTTCAGAATCTGAACACTAAACTGGAGAATATAGGAACCAAAGCAAATCACAGCAAAACAGTATGAAAATAAAAGAGCACAGTAAAGACCTATGGGGCAGGGTGGGACGAGAGACAGATGGAAAACATGGAAGAGAATGTATAAATTGGAAAAGAGAAAAAGGTGAGCTAAAAAACAGAGTACATGCTGAGAGAAACATTACATGGCTGAATAATACTTTGAGGTTTTGATACACAGTCCTTTGATTAAAAAAATCTGTTTGTGCTGAGAGCTAGTTTAAATGTGCTAGTGTGCTTTACAAGTGTTTCTAAAGTTGAAGGAAAAGATATGAACAAAATTAAATATAGGTCCCACCACACCTAACAGAACTACTGACTGTAATATCCCAGACAGCTTAAATGAAAACTGTTTCCTGTCCTCTTGCCTATCCTCCTTGGTCCCTGAAGTATTTGATAACATGGTGTATCTAGTGAATATATGCTCAAATAGCCTCATTACTCAGAAATTCCCAAGTAAATACTCTCATGATCTCTGAGCCACATCATTCTATAGATTGTGTTTATGTTAGAGATTACTACTTTGGGAGTATTTGAAAATTAAAATAGTATTCCACTTCTAAAGCAGAATACCCTTGCCATCACAGGTGTGGAAGGAGAAATTAAAGCCAGTAAATGTAAAACAACTTCAAAAACATTCTTAAAGTCTTTGTAAGTGAAAAACAGTACTTCAGACGCAGAGCCGGAATTGGTGGGGTGATACTTGGGTCAGAGGACTTTTCCACTTTCTACTGATGTACAGTTGCTGTGTGCATTAGACTTCAAAGGAATAACACTGTGAGGTGTTAAGCAGTTTGGAATGGGTCTTGTTACACATCTTCACTGATCACACGGATACTTCTCCATAGCCATAGAGACCAGCCAGGATGCACTGGTTAGCCACTCTGACACTGCAGATGCATCTACAGGCACTTTCCTCTGACAATATACAGTACAAATAGAAACCAAAACTGGTCTTCAAAATTTTCATGTGGAGACTTCTAACTGTCCTTTGTATGCCCACACACATACGCATGTGCATGCACACACACACTTAATACACACACAAAAATAATGAAGATAGTCTGCTGTCTCTTGTACATCAGGAATCTCAGAGAGCTTTGCAAAAGGTTAAAATATCCAAGGAGTGGCTTACAAAGCCCCTCTATAAACTAGAGGTCTAATGCTGTACTGCATGGTAGTTCTGTTCCAAACTTTTGTCCAGCAATAATACGTGCTTCCTACTTTGTGTGGCACCTTTTTATTGTTCACTTTAAGTGATAGGTGAGAGATGATATGCCCATTTCACTGTGGGTTTCTGGCATTGCTGTGAGTATTTTTTAGTGGGTTACAGAGGTTCCAGTGTTGCTGACAGCCTGTGGTTCTACAGCTTTTTAGGGGAAAGGATTTGCATTATCCTAGCTTTAATTTTCTTTTTACCAAAACAAAGAGCAGTCAAAGTTGTCATCTGCTCGTTACATATCTGCTCTATCATAAGCGCAATTTGTCCTGCGGTGTTTTTGTATGTGTTCATTTTTAACTTTCAGATACTTCAAAATTCTGACGTTTCCTCACTAGCTCATGTTTCCCAGTGTTTTGGAGTATATAGAGTCTCCCATGGCTAACAAAAAACATCAGTTTCCTTTCTTGTGACAGAAAGGAAGCATTCCTAGGGCAACCAAAGAGTTTGAATGAGACTCCTATTGAAAGAGAATATATTTTATCTGAGTTTGAACACCAAGCATCTTAATTTCTAATATTTCTTCTTCTCCTAACTTGCCCTTCTGTTCCCCCCAAGAAGTGCTGGTATCTCTGCCTGTCACCTCATTGGGCAGGAGCTGTACCTGCCAAACACCAGTGCCTGGAAGGGGCACCCGCGTGGAGTGTGGTGCATTTCTGGGAACTGTAGCATTAAACCCTCTAGTCAGGAAGTACAGATAGGAGAAGTTTTAAATTTTTCTTTGCTTAAGTCCTAAGCATGTTGTATTCTTTTCCAACTTGTAAACATCATAATCCAATGTGATTTCTTTGCACAGTCTTTTAACTGATATCTTAATATAGACTGTCTTTGATCCCTGCTGACCTGGGAATTTTTCTTTTCTTTTTACCAAAATCCCCATTGGTTCTTAAATTAATACTCAGTGGTATATCATTGCCAGAAGACATCTCTATGCTTAAATATGGCTATGAAAATGCCCAGTCATTTTGCTAATGCAGTGTTTTCAGTGTATGACTCACTTTACATCTCCCACTTGACAAGCTGTGGACACTTAGGCAGTAGGCTGCACATTCACATAGCGTTCTCTATGGAACTTATTACATATCAATTTAGTAGATAAAGTTATTACATATCAATTTAACTGTTATGCTAAATACAGAATGAAAAAAATTACCCTATATGCTTGGGGGGCCCTTTTTTCCTTTGTTTTCAACCAATCATATGTCTAAGGGCATCATAGTAACATTTGTAAACTGTTTTAGATATTAATTACAGAAGGAAAGGACTTTTATAAGAGCTTTTTCTCATATTGCCCATCCTCCATTTATTTCAGCTTACAGTGAAACTAGAGCTTGTGAATGGAGTTTCTTGGTTTTATCCTTGCAGCCATGTGTTGGTCATGTAACTTGGTTAAGAAATGGAAGTTAATATCTTGAATTTGTCTGCAAGCTCAATTTTCTATGTTAGTATGCTATAATAAATATCTATATTTGTAGTACTGGTAGATATTATATGGTTTCCAAAGAAACACCTAAAGGGAAAAGTGTTCTCATCCTGAATTTATTCTCTGTAATTTCTTCCGATCTCTAGAACCTTTCTTATTCTGTCCCATAAATATCGTATTTAATTGCTAGATATCATATACTTGTTGAATACATAAAACAGTATTCTAAGGACTGACTTTTAGCTTAGGATTTGTGAGTATAGATGTGCAAACAAATAACTTTTAAATAAAAAATAAGTATTTTCCATGGCTCAAAGCTTTTGCTTGATAGGAAACAAAACTTTTAATTTTTGAAAAGGTTGGGATCTCTAATACTATATTATGTTTTTAGATAAAAGTGCAGAAGAAATAACAAATACCAGTTTAAAATGAAAAAAAAATCAAATGGTTTCATTTATAAAAGATTGGAATGTCTTTGTTCTTCCAAAACATATTTAATGTTTTTTTCTCAGGCACAAATATTCAATAAATTTGGCTGAAGATCACAAACAACTTCAGTCAAATACAAGCTTCATTTCTTGACAAAACAAACACTTCAACAGAATTCTTGCCCAGACCTAGTCATTAATACTGTGCTCAAATGACAAATACAAACTCGACTGAGAAAAATATTCAATGTGATTGAACATACAATTTTCTTTCCTCTTTCCTCAGATCAACTGGTAGAGAATATGCTCTGAAAATAATCAAAAAAAGTAAATGTAGAGGAAAAGTAAGTACAAAAAATTCAAATGAGAGCAAAACATTTATTTTTCAAGAAATATTTGAGAGACAAGATCAGTTTGGGAATCTGTTGGTATTTATCTCCTTCCTGGCAAGTGTCAGAATCTTTTCGGTTGAAGCCTTTGTCTGCCCTCATAAGACCCTCTGAGTATCAATTTAGATACTTTCTAAATTACTTTAGATGCCTTTCAAGATGCATGTATTGTTTCTTTGGTTAGTAGTGTGCAGTGCACTCACTCCTCTTTCTCTTTACCCTTGTAATTATGTCCTTTAACTTTCATAATCCCAGATGCTATAGAAGACAGCAATATAACACTAGATAATTCTAGCAACACCAGTCAGTATATCTAATCAGTATCACGAGGTTAATCAAATTGTTATCAGTTTTATATTAATTGAATTTCTTTTAGCTTTTAAATTTTTAAAAGGTTCTTTCAGAAGGTGCAATTGTATTATTTAAATGCTTTGGAAAGATTTTGCATTGGAGAAAAAAAATGAAAAAGCTTCCATAATTTACTCTTCTCAGCATCAGAAACATGTCTCTTTTGCTACATTTCTTTTTTGGTGTTCAATTCTCCGTTCTTTTCTCAGTTATCACACTGATGTTGTCACTAGACATGTTCCTTCCGTATTGCTGGAGGCAACGTCTGTAACCTTTCTAAAAAATCCTGATGCAAATCCCAGTTGTCTCTGCCTTTTCCATTGCACAATGGAGGTGAAAGTTTTTCCTATGAATCCAAAGTCATTAAAGATTTCTCTTGTGTGGCAGGAACACATGATCCAGAATGAGGTATCTATTTTGAGACGAGTCAAACATCCCAATATTGTACTTCTGATTGAGGAGATGGACATGCCAACTGAATTGTACCTGGTCATGGAACTTGTAAAGGTAGGTATTTTGGAGATGAGCTGCTAATTAAGAATTGTTCAAACACGTTCAGAAATGTCACTGATCCTAAAGCTTACTAAAATCATAGAATCATAAAATACTTTAGATTGGAAGGGATCTCTGAAGGTCTCCTTGTCCATTTCCCTGCTGAAAGATGTGGAACCCCCCACCAAATAGTCTTGTAGCTTTCAAACATTTCAAATATTCATCTAACTTTTTGTAAGCCACATTCAGAAGTGCTCTGTGGACAGTACTTTGGAGACCACAGAATTTATTTGCATCAAAAAAAATTCTGATTAAAAAAGTTTTACCTCCAGAAATGCTTCTGCCTTCAGATCAGTTGAAAGCACATCCAATCTGAATAGTTGTAAATACTGGTCTTCAAAATGCAATATTCTTTGATAACAAATACATTTTAATTATATTTTATTAGTTTATGCTAAATTAAAACCATATTAACTGTCTTTTTTCCCCACTGATTTATAATGACCCCTTGTCAGGTTTTCGTTCTTGATATAATCTAAATTTAAGCTGGAGGAGGAGGAGAGGAAAAGAGAAAAATCTGCTATTTAAAGCATGGTTCTATTCTGCAAAGTAAAATTATATATACAATATTTTGTATTTGGGGTCCTATTTATTTCTTCATAGTAACTTCCAGTTCTTATGAATTAATTTCCCTCCTTTATGGAGCAGCAAATTCAAAGCAGATTATGAAACTCTGACCAGGTCGCCTCTTTCCCCCATGCTGTCAGAAATACACAAGTATGTCACTGTGCATAACAGATGGTAAAAATATATTTGAGAAATTATCCAAAAATTGAGTAAATTATCAAAATTAGAACAGAAAACCACTACAGAAATTTTGTCCCCCATAATTATTTTAACAGAATAGACCTGTTTTTCACATTTACTTGTGGCGTTAGTGATTCTTCTTCCTTCTTCAGCTATTGTGCTGGTAGGAAATCTTTCCAGCAGCCACCTTCATTCTCGTATCTTCATCAGCAAGCTCTCTCTGGGCAGAATGAGAAGTTAAATCCTAAGAAAAAAGCAAGGTAATGGCACTCTTCCACTCTGTGAGTGCCTCTCCGCAGCCGGCCCTGGAGGAGCTGTCCCACCTTTGTCACAGTCACAGCCCTCTCTGGCACCTGGGCATGCAGCGTGAGTTGACGCAGCATTAGATCAAGTACCATGAGCCTGTTTTAATCATAAATCCTGCCATTTTATATGACATGAGCTCACTCTGAAGTCCATGCTACTGTAGGTTTTTTTCTGTATCCAGGGTAACTTGTTTAAAGGTACATCAAGTACTTCTGCAGTGTGTTGCAGTCTGTAATAAAGCCACAGCTTCAGCCTGTATTGACAAATCCTTCATCTTGGCTCCATGGGGTGTGCTAAGAAGTAAAAGCTGTGTCTTGTCTAACATGCCAGGACTTAAGCATATAGCTGGTTTTATGGGTGCAACCTAATGTGCTATTTATGCTTGAAAAATGTAGTTTCTGGTAGACTTTTAATCAAAGTCCTACTCAGCTAAATAACAGAGGAGAAGACCAAAAACTCTCATGAAATACCTGGCCTAGTATATAAAGAAAACCATCCATTTTAGCCACTTCCTGGAAAATATCTGTTTTCTCACACTCTTTCTCCTTCACTCTTCAGAATCACTGCAAATACTAAGATATTTATGGCTTCAGTTATGCTACAGAAAGCTTCTCAAGACATCTGTGTAGCTAAGATATCATAGAGAACATTTATTTAATAAGTTCTTTAGTTGTATATGGAGTAATAGAAGAAATTTAGAAGAAATATCCAAATCTTGGGAACTTAACTTTGTTTCTCTGAAACAAACATCTTTATTAATTGGAAAAAAAAAATCGTTATACTCTATGGACACCAAGGAAGGTAGTTCTGGAAAGACATTAACTGTTAATTCACCAATTGCTGACTGTTACCATTTCACAGCATGCACTGTTACAGTTGATTAACCATCTGTTATTGACTGACTTCTGAAGACTTGAGTTTAAATCAAACTCACAGACAGGAAAGAAATTCTAGGAGAAAAGTCTTGATGCTGCAGAGCACGGTTTCAGTTAATACCACCCTGCATTAATTGGCAGTAACATGTTTGACACAAGTGATTGCTGCAAATACTGCCCTCACCTCATGGCAGATAGGCCATTCGTTGCTTTGTAAAGTGTAAGAAAAAGCACTTCATAAATACAAATATAAACACATTGCAAGTGGTGCTTGTAAAAGGAAGCAAGGACCTGGTCTCTGGCACGTTGCCTTTTTACACAGCGAAACAAAATTGTTATTCAAACCTAACAGGGGTTTGGCCAATTTAACAAGCAAGATTTATTGCACAGTTTCCTTTACTGCTCCAGGATATGATTTCACTTTTGCAGAAGAAAAGAGAGATTATATCATTTACATAACAAGGTAATAAATAAATAATTGGTTACTGTACCAAGTGTACTTCCTCATGTGTGCAGATGATAAAAACTGCATTCAGATATTGCTGGTCTGATTTCAGTCCAGAACAGGGGATTTAAGACAAATGTCAACCTAAACTCACCCCTTGTGCCTAAATAAATGATAGTGACCTGCCGTGTGAATCAGCTAAGCAGATTCTTGTAGGTTAAAGTGCTCTTTAGGGAAAGGAAAGTCTGAAAACAATTCTGCATGATACAGTTGTCAGCTATATTAACTTTTTCCAGGGTTTCACCTTTCTTTTAACTGCAGAGAATCCTGTAGTCTAAATATATGCTCTTTTTTCTTGTCAGACTATCTGGTAAGAAACTTCACTGAATAAAGCAGACTACTTAATGGGAGAAAATGATTCTGCTTCAGATTGACTTGACTTTCTGTTAATGTACTCTGAATCGTTTATCTTTTCCTGAGTTTAGATTTCCTTTGTACAAGAATATTTGTTCTCTTTCTTCTGACTTTAGGCTGAAATTTATTCTACTTTTTTTGGTTTTAAGATTCATCACCTTGCTTTCTTTACCATTACATCTCACCTCAGATTGTTTTCTTTTTCTTTTTCTTTTTTTTTTTTTTTGAGGCAGATCCTTTGCTGATGTTATTGACACTTATACTGAGCATCTGGAACATATTAGATAAGACCAAAGATCTGCTTAATCCACTGCCTCATGCTGAAAAGCAGCTAGTATAGGGGCTTCAGAGGAAGGAGCTTAAGGAAGATAGGTTATTTATCCCACATATTTTGCCACATGCTCATATCTAATACTTAGGGATCAGTTAATGCCATGAAGTACATGGTATTATACCTCTTTCCGAATATTTGGCCTTTCCCTCTAATCCTCTCTCTCATTTAGTTTGACCTTTTCTTCCTCCTTTTCCTTGACACTATGTATCTTGAAGTGTCTTGAACAGTCACCAGCCAGAGCAGAAAGTTTTGATGTGGTCCAGATTTGACAGTGGTCATCTGCAAGCAACTTCCAAAGCTGGACTTTTGCACCAACGGTGGGAATAAACCTGCACTGGCAAACTTCAGCTGCATCTTCCCAATGCTTTTTTTAATATATAGCTATTAATTTTTTTAGCAAGTAATGTCTGCTTCTTCAGGTTTGAGCCTTTAGTGGTCATCTTTTCCTACCTTTTCTTCTGTAGCCATGATTCCTGGAAAAAAATCTTTTTTGTTTCTATCCCCTCTTTTGCCTCCAGAAAATACCTAATATTCCTTTAAAATACACTCCTGTGAGGTATATTTTCTCCTGGTGTTGTGACTGCAACAGTGTGTTTTTGCAGAATGTCCTTTTCTTCTTTTTTCGTTAGTCCATGTTCCGTTTAAGGTACCGCTTTGGTTTTGGCAAAAAGCCTTACACCTCTGAGTAGTATGTCTCAAAAGATGATTTCTTCCTCCCTCTGTTCTATCAGCTTCCTCCTTAATCTCTTCTTTAAACTGTTTTTTCAGTCTTTCTCCAAACACTTAAATGTTCTTCCTCTCCCCACTTGCCTGCTCAGCTCTAGCAATATAGTCCAAATGTGATGGCTGCCTTGGATCCTGGCAAACAAGATCATTTCAATTTAGAGGGCTTCCACTTAATTTTCCTCCTTCCTCCCTTCCTTCTTTCTTTCCTTCCTCCCTCCTTCTCTCTCTCCCTCCCTCCCTCCCTCCCTTCCTACCTTCCTACCTTCCTCCTTTCTTTCTCATTGTTTTCTCTTCACTGGCAGTAGCTTTTAGCTGAATTAAACAGCATAAGGATCTGGAAATGGCATGGGTAGCCACCTATATTTGTAGCTGTGGTGAAACAGTGGTGTTAATTCTTAGCTGTCCTCCAGTATGATTTTCCATCATATATGCTGAAGAGTTCTTCAGTATTACTGCAAGAAGAGCCTCACCTTACCAAAAACCTGACATCTTGTGTAGAGAAAACGGTTTCTAAAATCCATGTTTCGAAGTTTTATGAGATGGAAACAGTCTTTTAAAATACACTAGCAGTGATGACAGGTAGCTGTTTTGAGTTTTATTCAGAAATTCATCATCTTTGTGAGGTTGTCAGATTTTGGGCAAAAATTTGATATCGGTCTATTTGTGATTATAATAAACAGTGGTGAGGGTTGGTATCCAGCATGGTGACAAGCAAGTATGTAGGCATGCCAGAAATTTGCAAGAGGAGCTCTGAACACACAGGTTGGCAAGTACTGCCAAACGTTACAAAAGCAGCAGAAGGGAACAGTTTGCAAGGGAAACTCAGCCTCTTGGCTGACTAGCTAAACCATGACAAATAGTTCTGAATTAATGGTATGTTCGGCTTCCATTAGGGGAGGTGTCATCACAGTACCCAAAATTTATAGCTGGAAGAAAACTGTGCTGCCTCTCCCTCCTCCTCCTCCTCCATAAGTGATGCTCCTTGATCTTCCCTAATTTTTTCAGTCACTTCACAAGTAAAAGTTGCTCATGTGCCATGGTCATTTTGCTCCAGGGAGGCGATCTTTTTGATGCTATTACTTCCACCAACAAATACACAGAGCGGGATGCCAGTGGGATGCTTTACAATCTGGCCAGTGCCATTAAGTATCTTCACAGCTTGAACATTGTTCACAGGGATATCAAGCCTGAGAATCTGCTGGTAAGTGAAAATTCAGCTTTCAGTATTGTTCTTGCTAACTTGGGAATGCATGAGAGAGTGTCTGGGCTTCTCCCTCCTTTCCCACCTGCCCTTTGGGTTTGTTTCAGTCTTCTAAGTCATCGGTCGTTTCATTTTAACCTCAGCATTGTAAAGCTCGTCCTCAGAATAACAGCTATCACAAAAAGTACAGTAACATCAGATGCTATGTGTAGTCTGCTCCCTGGGACACAATTGTTCCAGTGGTCACTAGAAGTGATCTTTTGTTGTGCTGCAACATAATTCCAGGCTTCTCATAAACATAAAGCTGTTATGACCCCTCATAGACCAATCTGTACCTCTGCAGTGCAGCACAGTTCCCTAAGGAATTAGCAGCAGTTCAGTTTTACAAACAGTGGGTGTAAGTGATGGACCCCTATCATGTAACGTGCCAGGGCAGAACCAGGAAGAGATCTTTAGAGTCCTTCCTGTCCCTGCTGCATCTCCCAAATAATCCTATAGCACTTTCTATTAAGACACTTTTCTTGATAGACAGCTTAAATCTTCCCTTTCCTGATTGAATCTGTATGATCCCCAACCAGTGAAGACAATGAAAAAGATCCTCTGACAATGACTCCTTCTTCTGGGGATTTTGCACCTTTGAATGCAGTCACTGTGTTCTCCAGCTGAGAGTTTTGTTTCTTCTGAGAAATTAATGTCTCCTAATCATTTCACTGTTTTCTGAGTTTTCCCTAATTTGCTGAGATGTTCTACTATCAAGATGTCCCAGTTATAGCATGTTTTGCAACCCTGCAACAATGTTTAAGATACCTAGAATATCAGCTGCGTGTGCGGTCTGCCATCACTTCGCGCATTTAGTACTGCTTGACATTGAAGAGGTGTTACGGGAAAGCTGACTCCAGTAGATCTTAATGAACTTCCGGGGAGTGCGATTTTTACACTTGAGATCTCTCTGGTGAGAGATGCCTGTATAGTTCTGGGTGAAAAAGCAGCCATTGCTGGCCTGGGTTTCCGGAAACTGCTGGAAACCTGTTGGGTGGAATGCTCATTAGACACCAACCACTTCCACCCTGTAGCAGCCTTAATGTTCATAGGTGGCTGCATGCAGAAGTTCATAGCAGTCAGGTCAGGATTCATTAACGGTGTGACTTGGGAAGTGCAGGACTGTCTCGGGGGGAAGGCTCACCCTGCTTTTACATTGAAATGTCTCTGAATTCCTAAAGTCTGAAAGTAGTAGAAGACGCTTTTGGGGGAAGGGGAGAAGATGGGGGTGGTGGAGGGAGAGTTAAATTTACCTACCCACCCATCTGTGGTAATACTCCCTGGCCTACAGGAAGAGACATGTGATTTGGCATTGCAGCCAAACTGTTTCCAAGTGATTTTTTCCAGTGTAGTGCACAAGTAAAGGTCATATATCACTCTTGATACTAAGCAAGGAACATACAGCGCTGAACTGCTTGCAGCATCCTAACTTTCAAAAGCCAGTACTTGATTCACAAATTATATCCATCCTCTGAGGTTTATCAAGTCTTTGCCAGAAGTGAACACTGTTTTGGGAGAGTGCTTTTGAACCAGTCTCGCCTGACTTCTGATCCTGTCTCTGACACCGACTGCTTGTGGCCTTAGGTGTCTCTTGACCTTTCTACTTCAATCATCCTATCTGTTAAATGGGATGGTTGTTCCTTATGTCACAAGATGGCAATTAGGATTATTTTCCTGGCATTTATAAAACACTTGTACCATGTTGTAATGGCCTTAGCCTTTCTATTGCCAAGGGCCTTCTGCTTGCAGTACAGCAGCCTGCCTTTTGCTGGCTGCTCTGTGACCCTTTGCCTAAGCTGCCATGGCACTGTTTTTCGCTTGTTCACATGCTGTTTTCCTGCTGTTGCTCTCAGGGCCTCGCACCTGCAAACCCAGCAGTGCTGTTAGGGCACCTTCTGCTGGGAAGCGATTGCCACCGGCGAGAGAAGCAGCCCTTCTTCCCCCACCCTTTTCCCACCCCTTGGTCGTGGCGTTTGGGTTACAGCAGGGGAGCCAATACCAGGCCCGCGCAAAGCGTAACAACCGACCGGCGTGCAGCACCCGCCCCGACCAGCGCGGGCCCCCGCTAGTGCTCACAGCCTCCCCAGCGGCAACAACCACCAGGCAGCCTGAGCGGGGCCTGGCACAACCTACACAGTCACGATGGGAAAGGTGCGGGGGCCAAGTAGTACCTGCTGCACAGGGGGACACCCAGGGAAGGATGTTCCTCTGGGGTCTTCCCATCACGTCTCTTCTCAGCAGGCCACAGGGGAGAGCTTTCCCCTTCCCTTTTCTCTCTCTCGCTTTTCTGCTTACTTTTCCCCAGCAGTAACTTTCTCTGGTAGACCTAATGTACACCATCAGCCACAGACCCTGCTGAGAAACCTTCCTGCATGTGAACCTGTCTCAACATCCTTTATGAAACAACAGTCATTCGTAGAAGTGCTTAAATGATCCGTATTATCTTTAAGACTTGCAAAGGCCACCTAACAGCCAACTGGCCAAGAGTTTAGGGTATGCTGAATATCTGTGATGTTTTACCAGCACACATATTTTCTGTCCTCTAGAGAGTATATTCCATGCTTTAATTGGAACATTTTTCATAATTGCTGCTATTTAGCACATTTATTTTGTCAAGTCATAGGATGTCTTTATAGCCATATAATAAACCCTAGAGAACAACTTCTCTGACTGTTGCCATCTGCAGTGATCACAAGAGCAGCTTAGAAAATACTGACAGTCTTTATAGTAATAGGATACATATGGTGGCGCACAATTACGTATGGCTGCATTCAATTAGTGTTGTACAATTACACAGTTTTATTGCTTAGTTAAAACAGTGAAAGCACTACATAGTGGGTAATTTGCACTAATCCCCATTTCTTTAATTGCCCTTCAGTATTTAAATGCAGTAGAACATATATAGCGTTTGTTCTGAATAACATGAGCATTAAATTATGTTTCACATTCCTTGACTGGCAAGTAACATACCACAGCTTCACACTGGGCTCCTTTTTATATGGAGTTATAACAGAGTGAGGAAAAGTTACTTTCTTCAGCTTTACAAGTCAACTGAAGTAGTTTTCCAAGGAAAGTAATACCTGGAAACAGATGGGGCAAAATGCTAGAAAATGCAGAGTACCAAATATTCTGCATTGGCAAATATTGCCAAATGAGCCTTTTCCGTAATTTATTTCTTAGACATATAAGTCATACAAGGCCTGCTAAAGGAGGAAATTATAAACATTCATGAGATTACCGTAATTCAGAGAAGGCTTTATAAAAAATAACTGCATAAAATAGAATATGAGATGCTAATTAGGCTGGATTTAGCTCCTGATGTTCTAAGTGAACACTTTACATTTTTCAGCAAGTGAATATTTAAAGTCTCTAGTCTTTAATTAAAACTGTTGTTGAAATTAGATTTATTACTGCCATTTCAGAGAGCACTTTCTTTAGTTTCAGGAACCAGATGTATTTAACAATCTGTGTTTTTAATAAAACCATAATTGCTTTTTTTCCCCTACTTTTCTATAAACCTATCTTTTTTCTGGCTTAGTAGCAGAGAAATGTGAATCTGTATCAAATTGCTGTTCCTCTTAAAAATCCAGTTGTATCATTAAAAACAAACACCATAAGGAAAGGAGAAGAATTTTGTAAATTCTGAATGTCTGCTCATAATTCTAGCACCTGATAGCAGTGTTTCAGAAGGACTGAGAGGGGTTTCTTTCCCTCCCTAGACATTACTAGCATTAACAAAGGAGAACTGTTGTTTTTCATATATAATATAGCTAATTATTATGAGTTATTGAAGATCTGTAGCGAACAGTGGGGAGAGACTTCTAGATTTCATTTTTGCTGCAAGTGAACTGTTAAAGGGACTGCTAAAGGATGGTAGAATTTATTGCATTTTGGTAGGAAAAAATCTAGGATTTCTCCTCTGCAAACAGCTGTAGTTAAGTGTGATTTCTACTACAGGAGTAGCTATTCAGGATAGGTCTTAAGCATGATTTGCTTTTTTGTTGAGAAGTATGATCTTCTTCTTTTTTTGCCAGGTAGTTGCTGTCATGGTATCACTGAGGGTGAGCCAGGCTGCATGCAGCTTTGAATTGGTTGCAAAGAACTAAAGCGATGCATACATACTTTAAGATGCCCTTCTGTAGGCTGTTTCAATTTTTTAAGGTGCCATTATGATAAAAAGCATTATATCACATCATAAACAATTTCAAAATGGGGAGCAAGAACCCAAGCAACAGTTGCCATAAAGAAAGACTCATGCGCTAATATTTAATTTAAATACATTTTGCTCATTTATTTTAAGCATTTTTAATATATTTTCAGTGTTTGCAGCTTTGGGGTCTTTCTTTTGCATTGGCCCAGCTTTTAAAATTGTGGGTGTTTTTACTGAGTTTTCTAGCTATTTCTTGTGACTATATCTTAATCTCCCTTTGCACCCATAAAAAGAAAACAAAAAGATCATGTTGCTGATGTACAGACCATGTTTTTGAATAGGATTTGCAAGTGTGCAGTGTTGCAGCCCAACCTACATCCATGGATCATGTAGGGAACATACCGCTAAGATACTGGTGTTTAACAATTGTTCAAGAAGAGAACAGTGTTTCTAGGTGAAATACTCTAGGTAGGTTTGCATCTCGTCACTTCAATACACAGAGAAGATGATTCTACTGTTGCTATCAGTGCAGTTACTGATGTGTTATCTAAGAAGTTGAAATCCCTGTATGGGCATTCAAGCTCTGTGTGAGTAAAAAGAAAAAAGCAAAAAAAAAAAAAAAAAAGCCCACACTGAGAATTGGCTGTCACTGGGGAGTTAACCTAGGAACTGCATTGCTGGAAGGTCAGACCTTTGCTTCTGGGCTTTAGCTTCTAGCAAGAAGAAATATATATGTCCTTTGTTGACCAGGTAGTCTGCATTCCCAGTCACAATGGGTACATTTAAGGGAAGTTGTCCTAGTCATGAAATTTCAAAACATGCTTCTCTGTATGTTGTAGGTAAGGAAGAGAAAGAAGAGTGTAAATTAGAAGCAACATTTCAGGCAGTTAGTAAATGATACAGTAGTTTCCTTGCTAGAACTATGTTAAACCTTTGAATTTTATTCCTGATTTAGGTTTATGAACACCAAGATGGAAGCAAATCTCTGAAGCTAGGAGACTTTGGCCTAGCAACAATTGTGGATGGACCTCTTTATACTGTTTGTGGGACCCCAACATATGTAGCTCCAGAAATCATTGCTGAAACTGGGTAAATCACTTCTCGTGATGATTCATTGATGTGTACTCAGTGGACCATGTTCTCATCAGTGTGTCAGTTAGGAGTTTTTACAGTTAAGATTTTTATGCTGCCTTTGCTCAAGTATAATATGGAATCATGACCCACAAAACAGGTTAGCTGGAAGGGACGTCTGGAGGCTATCTGTCCAAACCAGCTCAAAGCAGGGCCAACTTTGAAGTTACATCAGGTTGCTCTGCAAGTTCTTAGCCTCAAAGTAGAAAGCTCTTAGCTTAACCCTGAGATACTAACAAGCCATGTACACATACAATAAAAGTAATTTTAGTAGTTCACTGAATTTTATTTCATTATCACACATTGTGCTTTTCTTCTGTTTTGTTCTATTGAGTAAATACACACTGGTTTGAGCAAACTGTCTTACCTGTAAAGTGTTTCTGTCAGTAGAGGTCGTTCAAGATGACAGCACAATTTCTGCTGTACATGCATACATTCTGTTCTGACATAGTTTTAAGATGTAGATGTTTGTCTTTAATCTGAAAGCAGAATTAGAATAGGTAGAGCAAAGAGAAAGTTCATGTCAGAATATATAAGAAATTATTAATAATTCTGAAAATGTTTTCTCTGTTCTTGTACTATAGTTCATATAACCGTGATTTCTCTAACCATATCTCTCACACTTCTAGATATGGCCTGAAGGTGGACATCTGGGCAGCGGGTGTGATTACCTACATCCTGCTCTGTGGTTTTCCTCCATTCCGTGGGTATGGACTTTGATCTCTTCAGCCATCCTTGTTCTGTGAATGGTCCCTGTGCTGCTTCTGTCTTAAGCACAAAGATTCCCACTAGAAAAAGTTCTCTGCTCATAGGGTTTGGGTTTTCCAATGCTCTGCATAGCAATTTACACGCCATAAATGTCTGTAATTTTACTGTGAAATCTCTGTCTCATGTTTGTTTATTTTAGTTTAAACTTCATTGCATTACAAAACAAGAGCCTCCGTTACGGGTTGTGGGTGCCTTTGCCTGATGTTTAAAATACACAGTGAAATAAGCATCTTCTTTCATGGATCAAATACAACATATTTTGTGGTGGGTAAAAGGTAATGAAAATGTAAGCCATTTAATAAGGATGTTTCAATTTTTATCTTAAAGATCTCTTCTTCCCTTCAAACCAATTCAAAAGTTGCTGTCAGTCCTAAAGACAAGCAGGTTACCTCAGAAACAGTGTACCAAATGCACTTCATTTTATGATCTCACAATTCATATCTGTGGTTGCGTGCTTGGGGAGAATAAACAGCTTCCCAAAGCATCCTGAGGGATCTCCAATAAAAGGCACTTTCAAGAAGCTTATTAAAACCAGCTCTGAAATAATTCCTATGTGGGTTTTGTTGTTGTTTTCGTTTTCTTTACTTTATAGAAGTGGAGATGACCAAGAAGTGCTTTTCGATCAGATTTTGATGGGACAGGTGGATTTTCCATCTCCATATTGGGACAATGTTTCTGATTCTGCAAAGGTAGGTTTATATAGGTAATACTTGCTTCTGCACTATTATTTATAGTGAAGTATTTAATGAACGTTACTCTTCCACAGTGCTCCGTTTGACATGTCTCGTAACATCTCCTGCTACACATGTAAATTCCTCTGGGTCACCAAGTATGTTTGCATTTGATCAATGTTCATCTGTTAGACTCCCGACTGAAATGAACCCCATCTCTATGTGGGGGTCTCATACAGCAGAGACACCAGCAACCCCTCCTGATTGAGAAAAAATTCCAGTAACTTTGCTTGATGTATGCTCCTTAGCTTGAAAGCTCCCCAGGACTCTGCTTTGTATGTATTTATGAGGACCAGGTTACAACCTGGAGCCTTTGGACATTATATAATAGTATTATGGGGAGACTGTTTCCCTTATTAATTCCACTAGGTGATATGTCTGTTGTTTCTTTCTGGCAAAGACCCAGGCCTCGCACTGGCTGTGACTCCTTACTGTTGCCAGAGGGGTATAAAATATGGGCTTGCTCTGTCCATCCGGTTCATTGCTCATAGCCTCTTGGCAAATGGCACAACAGAGTTAGAGCATGAGATGTGCTAAGGCAGATGCAAACACACTTTTCTCAGGCAGATCCTGACAGACTTAACATACTTACAGAGTAGATGAAGTTTTTAAACTCTCATTAGTGTACTAGAGCGACAGTTTACCTTGCAGACTTTCTAGGGATTTGGCATTCATTATAGTTTCATATATAGAGAGGTAGATAGGTAATACGTGTGTGTGTGTATGTAAAAAGAAAGTCGACTTGGTTAGCATATAGATAAGTACTTAGTTTCCCTAATACATGAGTGTTCTGCCAGTTCACTTCTGTAGCCTGTAGGGCAAATTCACGCAAAATTGTTGTCCTGTTTCTTTCAGTGTAACAGTGGTTAATTAATCACAGAGCAATTACGATGTTTTGAACTGGATGTGAGGAAAGAAAATAGCTTTCTAAAGTTTGAATCTCGTTTTTTGGTGCAGTTATTTCCATCCTTCTTTTACAGAAATGTGTAGAGTGATAAGGAATAGGATTTTAATCTGTAAACTGAAGTCAACAAATGGGGTACAGTTACAGAGCTGGAAGAAGTCCTTTAATCCCCTTACTGTTTTGTAGCAGGCTTTATTTTATAGCCTCACTAATGAGAACTCCACAGGTCCTTTGCCAGTGGTCCTCCGCTGTGAAGCTCCTACTTCTGACTAATTCATTCTAAAATTTCTGTCTTGAAGCATAGGCCTATTGGTTTAACTTTTTTTCCTTGTTACTAAGAATTGTTAACCTCTGTCTTTGGTGATATATCTTTATTTGCTATCATACTGCCATCTTATTTTCTGTGCACTGATGGAATTAGGTATTTGTTTATTTACATGCTAGCTGAAAGCTATAGGAAGGCAGTAGCAGAAGAAAACATAACAGCAAAAATTATGTTTTTAAGATTTTTAAAAATATCTTCTATGTCATTTATACAAGCACTTAAAATACAATTCTAGATTTTCTGGCTTTTTTCCTACAGAGAATTTGGCTTTTTCTTGATGGGAAGCTAACCTAATTTCATGCGACCATCTGTTTTGTACATTATGTATTAAGTGCTTTTCTCTTAACCAGTGGCTACAGAACTGTAACTCAGAACTGTCTTCCAGCTTTTCAAGGTACCATTAGATGCTAATTTAAAAGTTCAGCTTAAAGTTCAGCAGTTTGTAGTTGTTCTTTTTTTTAATAATTTTAATATTTTTCTGCAGTTGGTAGTTCATTCTGTCTTTGAGCACTCTTATATAATCAGTTGAAGAGCACTTCAGTGAATTAAGTCTGTTGATTTGCTTTATGAAAGTGTTCTTTAGATTTGACCTGGTATTCCATTTCTCAGGAACTTATCACAATGATGCTTCAAGTAGATGTAGATCTGCGATTCTCAGCCTTGCAAGTTCTTGAGCATCCATGGGTTAATGTAAGTAATTTCAGGCTTGTAGATGCTGCTTGTAATTTGGCATCTTTAAGCTCTTCTCTGTCAAGTCTTTTCTATGCCCTTTTGGAGCCAGCACATTCTAAAAACACTGCAGATTTAACTGCAAATAAACTGAGTTACATGCTGTATTAGTATATAGCGCATACCTTGGAGTCTTCACTACTTTATGCATGCTCAGCTACATTTTCTCTGAAATATTTTGGGCCAGGCTTTCAATACATCTCAAAAGCACTTGACAAATTTATACCTTTAAGAATGAGCTTGTGGGTTCAGTGACACATTTTGTTCTCCTAAAATCAAATGGCCTAAAAAATCTGACAGTCATGATTAAGAGGTATTGAAGTATAGTCCATGGTGTTAAGCCTACTTGATCCAGCATGAAACAGGGAAACCTTTAGGATCATATTTTAACTTCCGATGTTGCAGTGTGCATATATTTATGTGCTGCCATATCCATTTAATCTGAGTTACCATGAAATATCTATTTATATATCCTGGCTTATCTCTAAGTGACTGTACATTTGCCATAAAAGTGGTAATCAGTAAGGTGGCATATGGATAACTCTGGCAGAGAATAAAGAGATTTATCTCTAATTAATGTTGAGACAAGGACACTACTTAATATTAGTTAATTATTTCAGACTATTTATTATGTCTTAAAATATTTGGATGACAAGAGAAAGAAATATTGGAGAAAATCCAGATTCAAATTCAGAAAGGAAGATTGAGAAAAGAAATACAATGGGGACTAGTGAAGAAAAAAGAGAATTAAAGGAGGAAAAAAGAATGTTTCATTTTGCATGTTATGAGTTGCAGAATGCAATCCTCCCTGGAATACTATTTTGTCCTTCAGATAACAGGTTCCCCTAGCTGCTATATCCAACAGATTTTTCTCACCAGAACACTGTTCTAAAAATTTAAATATCCAATAGTCTCAAATGATAATCTCTTTTTAAAAAAGTGTCCTCTATATAGCCCAGAATAGCAGTGATCTGTTTACAAAGTATACACCTTAGTCCTAGATGCTAACTTATTGCCTTTTTTTTTTTTTCTGTAAATACTATTATCATGCAGAGCACTTCTGCCATGTGATGAATGCAAGGATCCAGGACAGTGTATCATGAAAATCTTTTTAAGCTGACATTCAAGCAACAGAAATAGTATTTTTCCTTGGTGCCAGGTACTGTCCTTGGACACTGTGTTCTGCCACAATTTATAATGACTTTTAGCTACTGAGGCATCTATTCTCCCTCACAGGAGAAGAGGTGGGTGGGAATTTTTGGAAACTCAGTGAGGCAGAGAGGGAATTTACTGATCAGAAGCCGCAGAGAGGCCAGATCATCCACTGGTGTCAATCCAAACACTTCCACTGAGGTTCCTGAAACACCACTTGTTTACGCCACAGAAGGATGTGACCACTGATCTTCCTCTTGTAAAAAATACATTGGAACTGTTAATCCTCCCCTTTTCTTTCCTTTTTTTCCCCCCTACTTAAGCTACACTATAGTATATTTTAGGAAGCCATTTCAGCAAGATGTATTAGGAATACAAGGTGCTGCTTTGTCAGGAGTGTGGTGCTGCCCTAGGCAGGTGACATGAGTGTGACAAAACTCCCTGTCCTGGCTAGTGCCTCCTGAAGGGGAGAGAGGGAAGAAGGGCCAGGTGGCTAAAATCTTTTAACACTCCAGCAGTCCAGGAAAGGCATGCTTTGGTTACTGAAGCACCCTGTGCAATTTCTCATTTCTATGAGCAAGTTAAAATGTAGATCCCTGAGCCAGGGGTTGCTATAGGGGCCAAGTATAAATGGATTCAAAAGAGAGTTTGATGCATTTTTGGAAGATGAGTCCATTGATGCCTATTAAATATGGTGGTTTGGATAAAACTTTTGGCTCAGAAAGTTCTAAAACACTTGATTGCCACAGATGGGAAGATATACCAGGGGAAGTTCAAGCTCCACTTGCCTGTTTAAAATGTACTGTTTCATAAATAGTAACTACCATCCACTGTTGGAAATGCGATACTGTGCTGGATCCACTCTTGGTCTAGTTCTGCCGCCCTTCTTAGTCTTATGCTGCTTATAACTCTTTGCAATCAAAACTTGTAGCAGTTCTGTCCATAAATATCTGAAACAAGTATTCCATGACAGTTCTATAATCTCTTCTTTTCTGTGCAATTACTGCTCTTAGCAACTGAGAGGAGTTAGTATGTTGTCTTCAGCAATATGCTAATGACAGTTCATAACACAGATCAAAACCTTTTTTTAATTCTCGTATGCGTCTTCCAGATATTTTTTCTGGAAGGAGAAAGACTAGCACTGGGACCAGTTCAGAAAAGTACTTGAGCACATCTCAAGGTTTGCTCCTTTTTCAATGCGGCATCACACATGGAAATGCTTAGTATTAAGCAGAAAATTAACTAGATTGTTCGAAAGCCTAGTTTACTTCAGGAGAAATCCGAACATGGCTGAGCTGAAACAGGCACATAAGTGTTTTCATAAAGGGTCACTTCCCTGAATTATTTACCCTAAACACAGGATGAATGCACTTACCCATATTTACAAAATGCTCGGAGAGCTACAAGTCGTAATTACCTGAGCAATTTTCTGCAACTTTTGTAAATTATGTCCTTTTCTGTCCAAAAGAAAAATGGCTCGTGCAATTTTCATGTAACACTCCATCTTCCTAATTAACCTCTTTAAATACTTCTCCATGGCACCAAGTGATGGCCTTACTTTTTCCTTTTATTATTTTGGTTTTGGACATATTCATAGTGGTAAGATTAATGAAATTGCAGCTAAAATACTGGATAGGATAGCTGGATCGAAAAGCAGGCATGTATTTTCTTTGATGATTTTAAGGAAACATTTTCTCTCTTTGATCAAAACTTTGATAGACGCTTTCTAACTGGTTACACTGTATAAAACCATTTTGTAGATTGTAAATAACCATTCTACTTTATAGCAGCTTACTCTGTGATTACTCGGTAAATTGCTGAGATTCCTGGAATGTACTTTGACAGTTTCAATAGGAGCCAACCCTCATTTCAGTTTCAGTTTTTGCTATAAAAATAGCTGGAATCCTCTTGGAAACTGCAAAACTTGTTATGGTCAGAGTCAGACCAGTAAAGCAGTTCCTATGTCAATAATATCCCAGCTGTTTTCAATTCAAAAAACAAAACCTGAAGAGATGTTGGCTACTTGCCATTGCCACAGATGGAGATCTTGGATTCTAAATGCAATTCAGCAGCAGTTCTCTGCCCCCTCGATTTAGTTTATTTGGATTTGTCTCTCTGATGCAGTACACTTAGACCTGGAAACAAATCCATCAGTTTATACTTCCCCTACTGGGACCCCAGCTCTTTCCTTTACCTGCTCAAATTCTTTGCAAAACCAAAGAATTATAAAAGGGGCTGGAAGCTTGAGGTCTGACATTTTAAACATAGGTAATATTATATAACCTGAAGTATGCTAGTGGCAAGTTATGGGACAAATCTACTCTCTTTTTGTTGGATGAGTAGTAAATATTTTCTAATTTATCGTACAGCACTGATCAGTGAATGCTGAAAGACAAGGATTACATTCTGTAAAGCCTTCTCTGTTAAACTAATCAATATACAACGTGGTGTGTTGTTACTGGAGGAGGAAGATTGTACCCCAGCCTGAAAAGAATTAGGGAAACTATTGCTTTAAAATATTTCGTTAACCATACTTGCCTTGGAGATTTGTATGTGAAATAAATGAATAACCAAACAGTAAATAGTAATAAAGTGAGCATTTGTAAGGAAGTTAATTTAAAAAGACATTTCTTGTTTGGCAGCTGCAGTATTTTTGGTCACACCCTAGGACACTGCCCACAGAAAAATTTCCTTGTAATCCCTAAAGGAAACAGAGTCAAAAAGCTTTTCCGGCACTTCTATTTGCTCTAATTTTCTGCTGTTATTTATATAATGTCCTCTTCATCTGGTACATGGCAAGTCAACCTCTTGTGATGAGCTTGTGAAATGGATCCGAGTGCTTCAGGCAGTAGGAGTCTGGGAATCCTGAAGTTTGTTCAATCTTTTTAACACTTCTTTTCCTTTGAGTGGCAATGTGTCTTGCCTCATAGAATGATGCAAATATGAAAATAGTGCTTATTGCATACTCAAGTTATGCCAGAACCCTCTGCCTCATTTTTGTGGGGTTTCATTTTTTTTTAGTACTTGCAAACAGAGCAAAAAATGTGTTTTATGGAGCCTGATGAAAAAAGATCTCGAGATCCCAAGCAGTGAACAGGGTCTAGGTGAAAAATCAAATTCTGGACCACGATTTTGAAACGGTCAGTGATTTTGGATGCTTAGTTTTTGAAACATGCAAAGGAGAGCTCTTTTTTCAGTCAGCAGTCAGCATTTTCTGAAGCTCATGACACTTTAAAGTTCTCAAAGTTGAGCACCAAAAACCACTAGTCATCTTTTAAAGATCTTGTCCTGACTGCTAAAGGTTAAGGTGAAATTCTGTGATCATCAGCCATTGCAAGAAATAATTCATATAGCTAAAGGCTAAAGTAGAGGAAAGAAACTATTAATCTCTTTAGGGCCTGACATCCTTCCCATTACAGCATCTTGATGAAATTCTTGTCAGGAATATTTAGCCTGTTCTACCATTCTACAACTTGTCCTGCTGATTCTAGTGAATCCGATGTCTTTCTTCACTTCCTGCCTTTTTAAACTGCAGAGCAATTTGTTTTGATGTAGATAAACAGCTGTCATCTCTCACTCTCAATATCTATCTATTCTAGTGTTGGTTGAAGTGATTCCAGGAGCCAGTGTATATAAAATAACTTGTTTATAAAGCAATTTGGGATAAAAAAAGATATCTAGTAAACATCAGGTGGCACCCATAGCAGTTAGAATATTTAACAATGACAGAATAATTCCCATATCTACCTATGCTGTGTCTTAAATTAAGCTGGAAGATATATTATCTAAAAGCTGGAGCCAATACTATGTGTTTCTGGCATATTGCCACTGGAAATGTGCTTGTGGTGCTTCACCAATAAAACATTACCACAGTCTTGGTAACTATTGTCTTCTCTGTAATTTAGTCTTTTGACAAGATGACATGAAAGTTTGGCAGGCTTTCAGGTCAAGAAAGCCAAGAGAATGATTTTTTTTTCCCTCTGGTGAAGAAGTGTTCACTTTATAGATTAGCTTTCTTCTGGGAAAGGCAAGGTCAGCAGAATGCAGGTTATTTTTAGGGGTCGTATACCACCGAGCCAAGACTCCCCAGTGCTAGACAATAATCAGCTACTGTACTGTATTGTTTTGTTTTGTATTTTGCAGCTGTGTGCACTTGACCATATTTTGCCAGCTGAGACGTTTTGTTAAGAGGGAAGTGAGGGATCTCTAAACACAAACTCCCCAAACTAAATAAATCACAAACCAAAACCAACCCCCCTAAAGTTCCCATATGCTCACAGAGAACATGATTTACTGCAGCAACTGTGTAACTCGCGAAGTGCCCTCAGAATTGCTGTGAAGCTGGGGAAATGGATGCTTGTGATCTCACTGTATTCTGATCTTGTCTCTTGTTGACATATGTGCTGCTACAAGTTTATTTAAGTGTATTTAAAAAATCATTTTTTGACTGTTGGTAGCTACAGGTACAAAGCAGTAACACCCCAGGCTGATCATTGTGGATACCAGTGGCCTGATATCCTGCATATTCTGCCTGTTGTGCATATTGTTGCCTGTTGTGCATATTCTGCATATTGTTTCCTGATATCCTGCATATTCTGCTGGGCAGAAAGTCTCACCATCTCACCAAACAGTGGCTTTTTGCACTGCTTCCTGAGCAGCCTGCCAGTCATACTGGTTGGTTCTTGCCTTCTGAATCAGTCACAAGAGGCCTTGTTTTCAATTTTCTGAGCTTGAATTTAACTGTTGACTTGTGTCTGGCTGCAAGCGCCCTTCTTTTTGCTCGGGTTTTGCTTCTGCCTGGAGCATGTCCGTGTGCCTCAGTGCAGATAGATACGTGTTTGCCCTGAGAAGCAGGCAAGAGTAGCCTGGAGAAGGCACCTCCCTAGCCCAGCTGCACAGCTTCTGGACTGGAGCTATGGCCCAGGTGGCTAGCTGGGTGCACAGGGCAGAAGAACATGTGTCTGCCTGTACTTGTCCATGTAGTTGTGTGGCTACTTTTACCTCAAGTTAGCTCAGGTGGAGAACATGCGTTTTTTGGCAAGGAAGCAAAGGCCACCCACAGCTGACTCCAAACCTTGTCTGTTTTCCTGCCTGGGCAGCGTGTGCCCCTGGCTCTGCTTTGCCCACAGCATCACAGGCTTGTGTGTCTTGTGACAGGGGAGGGAGCTGTAGTCCCTTGTTGACGCTTACAGTTATAGATTATCAGTCAGACTTCTGTGAAGGAAACTTGAGTTTTGGAGGTGTTTAGCTAGTTTTACTATGGTAAAATCACAGTCTGCAATTGTGCAAATGGTTATCTGTCATTCATATTTCCAGGTAGCATGATAGCAAGTCGTTATCCTGCACCTAAACTGACCTGCAGAGGAATACCATGACATATCCTCATATCTGCAAGGTCCTGTGTTCACCCACAGTGAAGGTCTCAGTTGAGACATGTCTCAGCTCCCACCTTGCCTGGGTTTCCTCTCCATGGGGCTCCCTGAGAGCTGGAACATTAGCAGGAACATTCGCCCAACCCAGTAGTTCCTCATCTGTGGCCTTTATGACTGGGTTGTGGAGGTCCTGTTCAGGAGTTACAGATCGCCTTATCTCAGTTCAATTTTTGACAAATATCTAGCGGGTGCTTGTATCAAGCGCCCTCAGGATTTAAAGTCTTCCCCTTACACCACTACAGGGGAACTTCCTCTTTTTACACACTGAAAGACACTTTGTTTAAAACAGAGTGTCTCCACAATGGTGTATCACGGGGCTTCCTTTCCTTCCTACCAAAACTGGACTTCTGGTTTCTGTAATCTCTTGGGCACTTTCTACTTTTGAGATCATTATCTTTAAATTTATTTGATGAGTCAACAGAATAAGGAATAGGTCCAAGCTTATCACACATTAAAATATACATGGACATAAAAACAACTGGACAGTGGAAGTTAAGACATGGTAGAAATAAGAGAAAAATATTTAATAATTATTATTATTTAATGTTACCAGAAGTTTGAGAGGGAGATAATAGGTAAAGAAGAGGAGAGAGGCTGGTTTCATATTAATGATACTCATCTTACAAAGAGCTTAGATATTTTAATGGGGACAATTACTGACAAATACTGCATTACAGATTTTTTCTTGAACTTTTCTACATTGACAGGTGCTATCAGAATCACCACACAATACCTTTATTTTGCATTTTTTCTCTGAAGTTTTATTTTGTTTTGTTTCCCTGCAGGATGATGGCCTTCCAGAGAATGAGCATCAGCTATCAGTGGCTGGGAAGATAAAGAAGCATTTCAACACAGGCCCTAAACCGAACAGCACGGCAGCTGGAGTTTCTGTCATAGCAGTAAGCATCTGAAATACACAGCTGAAACATTTAAATATGTGACCACAAGGCAGTGTGTGTTTAGGAGATGCCACCAAGAGAAACCAGAGAGGGTCAATCTGTAGACAATTCTAGCATTTAATTAATATATTTAGACTGATATTCTGCACAATTTCTCCATTGATTCTCCTCGTGAGTCACATTGTTATTTAGCAGCCCTAGGATAACAAAAAGTAAGCACGCTTCTACATTTTAGCAGATTGGTGGGCTAACTCCAATGTAAATTCAGCATTTTAAACTGTGGGATCATGTCATTTTACTTGGCAGCAGAATCATCACATGGATTGAGGCAACACAGAGGTTGTAGCAGAAGGACAGCAGCACTTTACAATGAGTGGAAATCACTCCAAAATTGTAACAGAAAATCTGTACAGCAACCTGAGCTTCTCTTCTGTGAAGATGCCAAAGAGAGCTATGATGACTCACTGCATACTGAAAAGTGCTACCTTCGTAGTTTATACTAATTAGCCATTTCAGATGTAGCTGAGCAGCAACATTTTATTCAGTTACATGCCCCAAGTACATGCAACTTGCTAGCTGCTTCCCTTTTGGGCAGAAGGACTAAATTTGTTAAAGGCTTAATAGAGCTTCTTGCTACCTTCTGTACAGTCTAGGTATTCCAAGTTATAATGTATTGGAGCTTCTGAAACCAAGCTTGACCAAACTCTTGACCAAGCTCTGCTGAGATTTCAGTGGCATCCCCAGTGCAGCATAAATCACATACATTTGTATTTTTTTCCAAAGATGAACATGTGTATTAGATATACATGCAAATGGAATATATTCAGCATTTTATGAGATTATTCATACTAATGCCATTAAATAATAACATGTACATCATTTACATTTTTGATACATCTGCCTGTGTTTGTAAGCTTTTCTTTATTACGCATGGTAATGTTAATGCTCCAGATAGTCACTAAAAATAAGTGACACATTAAACATAACCATTCCCATATCGGATTACTCAGTGTTCATTCCCAGCGTCCATAAATTGCAGGTGGTGTGACTGCACATGTACACTTTCTTGTACTGTTTCCACTTTCATGTTTCTCAGCTCAGCCCCTCAGTGGTGAGTTAAATCAGCATGAAGTAAACTCAGCTCAGCACATGCAATCTGGCTCACAGGTGTGATCTCTTTGTGCAGCAAAATGGATACTCTCTCAAAGTTACTCGGTATAAGTACTTACAATTTCAAGCTGTGCCTCTCACAATTTTTCTTTACTCTTTCCAACCCTAAACTTCCTCAACTTGGAAGCAATTTGTCCCTCATGCTTTTCTCAGATTTTCTTGGTCATCAGCTAACATAGTCAGCATTTTTTATGTTCATTTTTTTAAGCAATAATACTGCAACAGCTCTCCCACAACTAAAACATCACATACCCATTGCTCATCTGAAATGCAGGTATGTTCTGTACAGACTAGCTGAAACCGTGTTCTGTTCGAATGGACTGCCAGCACGCTTGTCCATGAGAATTACTGCTCAGAGCCTCTGTGCAAATGACATCAAAGCTTAGAAGCAAGAAATGATGCCTCTGTTCTCATCCATCCCTCGCCTCCTTTGTTTTTTTCATTTCCCCACCCTCCTTTTTTTTTCTTTGCCCCGGTTGCTCCGGCAAGGAACTGTTTACAGCAGTTTGACCCTTGAGTAATGAAAAAAGGCACTTTAGTGAATCTTTCCACTGAAAAAATTATACTTCAGAAAAATATATTTATATATGTATATGTTAATTTATATTCTTTAACGGCTTTTTTTTTAGTGTTTGAAAATTTAACAAATTATTTTTAGTGGTCATCTCTATGGGTAAACGTCATACTTTGGCATGGTTAATTCTGCAGTTTTGCCTATAAAGTAGAAATGTTCAGAATATTTTTAAAAATTAAAAAAGTGCTTTGGTTAGCTATTGTCATTTATTTTCTAAAAACTTGGAGGAGCTGGGGAAGTACAAATCTCTTTAGTGTTCTGGTAATGTTTCAGAAGGCTGGATAATTTTGATTTTAAGAATAAATTATCTTTATTTGATACAAAACTAACTTAATAAGTAAAATAAAGCCAAAAGCAGAACAACACAACCTTTAATTGTTGTTGCTGCATTTAAAAGCATGTGTAACATAGATTTGACACGCTTAGTCATTAGGGTTTTACATTTGGGAATCTTCCTTTTCATTGTGGTATCAAATACCATAGAAGTAAATCTTATTAACTAAGCCTGCTCTACATTTAGAATTTTCAAAGTATACACAGATGCTGTAACATATTGTTCAGCACTAAAGGAGTGCACTAAGTATATTTTCTAAAAAAAAACAGTTTTATTGTGCCTGCCTGTATGTTTACTGTAACTTTTTGAGAGAATGCTTGTGTATATAATATATGATGATGAATTCTATATATTATATAGCACATCTGTGTTTGTGTGTGTGTTTGTGAAAATGTGTTAATATGTGCATATATTTATATAGATTACTTAATATTATCAAATATAAATCTTAGCATTATTTTGAATCTATAACTTCCTTTATGTACAGGCAGAGCTAATTTGTGGTATTTAGTTCTTAATTTGTCCTCACACTGGTATAATATTATATACCTGTTTTCTTTTGTGGTAAGAAGTAACACACCTCAAAGACCTCAAGCTATATTCATCATATGCACCAATTAAAACTAATATGAAAATTAAGTTAATAAGAATGTGTTTGTGGTCAGCGTGATTAGCTGGAAGTTTGAAGCCACATGTATTTTACATGTATGTACTGTGGCTACTGCTTCCTTCAGCAATACATTGTCTTTACTCCTTTTGTTCAGATAAACGGTTGCTTTGTTTACACAGTAATTCGCAGTAAAAGTTGGCTCTGACCGTTTGGGACGGAGACATACTACGAGTTCTCATGTGCGTGTCCAGATGTAAAGTTTGTCCACCTTTAAAAGGATTTGTCGGTTTGGACAAGCTACTGTAATGGATGTGCTCTGCATGCCTGGCAAAGCAGTTCCTTTTCTGATGTAGCTGAAGATGATTCCTCAAACAAAATTAACTATACAAGCAAAGAGAGGGGGGGTTTTGTACATTAAAGCATCATTAAAAGTTCTGCCAGCATCAGTCGGAAAAAAGCAATCATTCCCTTAAACCAACATAGCTTTGCCAGCAAAATTTAATTGGAGAACCAGCTTTTAAAACAGTAAAATTAAGAAAGCCCTAAAAAACATTGCTTGCTGATGGGAGAGTATATTGGAGAAAGATCACTGTTCTTGCCCTATTCTTAAACTCTTTTCATAAGCATCTACTAGAGGTCACTGTCAAAGACAGGCTGCTAGATTAGGTGCCCCTTTGGTATGGCTCACAACAACCATGTCTCTGTTAATTATGTGCCAAAATATTTGTGGGATCAGGTTTCTCATATAGCTTTCCAAAAGGAGTAATATTTTGTAATTCCACCGTGGTGTTTATAAAAGCTACTGCAGTAAAAATATAAGAATGGATATTTACTAAATAGACTTTTAAAAAGTTTGGGATAGAGTTTTTCATTCAACTCTTCAAGCATGTCATCCCATTGTTTCTTTGGCCACCAAACAATACCCTATGGCAGGACCCTATGCGTTTTAATAACAGTGTCTAAAGTAAGGAAGAGGAAGCCAAAATCAATTTTTAAGAATGCTTCGCAATTCGGAGGTGTGCTGTAATTCTGTATATCAGCTGAGCATTGTTCAAGTTGTGTTCTTGTCTGAAGTGTTAAAGCTTTGCCTGTATGTTGTCACTTCTGTGCTTGTATTTTTGCCATTATTAAGACAGAAGAAAAGACTAATGATAGCGCTATGTTAAGGGTTTATGAGGTCTCTGTCTTGGCAATGGGAGTAAATTCCAGCTTGAGACTCACATGAACCAAGTAGCAAAGAAAAAGAGAGAAGCTGCTCTGAGAGCTGGTGGCCTGGCAGTATGTCCAGTGACGGGGACTCAGGCTTCGCAGCCGGCAGCTTTTTGCCTCCTAAAAGCTGAGGACACCCCGGTTAGCCAAGGATGCAAATCGGGGTGCTGCCTGGCGCCGGGGAAGGCGAAGGCAGCCGAGGAGGCACTTCCATGCGTTCTGCTGGCTGCGAAGCAGAACCAGAGATCACCAGGGCCATTTCTAGGAACGGGATTTCTTGGGTGGTAAGCCAAAAAAAGCCAAGCCTATGAGTTTTGTTTGGCTTGAAGAAGAACCTGTGACTTAAATGTCACTTGGTAGCTACACATGTTGTTCTGGGACTGTCATGTATAATCAGCTTTTTCATAGAATAATTTCCACGGTGACTAAATTGTTTGACCTCATATTAGAAATCTAACTTCCTCGATTTTCCTCTGTATCTCTTTTTGTCTATTGGATTTCTGAACAGTATTTTTTGGTCTGCCCTTTAAAAAACAGCCCTTTTGTGTGTTTTACATGCAGTATACAAGGAAGCCAGTAGATGGCAATAGCAGACCAGTGTAGTTAAGCCTCCAGAAAATTAACTATAGGTACGAGGTTCCTGTTTTTAAACAGGAAACGTCCTTTAAATAACGCTAAATAAAATGAAACAGGCATTGTTTTAACCAAACGGAATAAATTATTAAAATCTATACTTGCAATGTAGGCATCAAGAAAATTTCAAAGTTATGTAGATCCTAACGACACTTAGAGTAGTTGGTAGCTAGGAGTGCGTTGAACTGCTTTCCTGAATTTAGAATTAGTAGCTGTCATCAGTATTGGAAATATATGCCACACTCTTAATGAAGCACAAAATGGCCTTTTCTCTTCATAGGGCACAATGAGAAAATCATTGCAGTCGCCAATATTAAAGTGGGCAGAGCGTCTCTCTCAAGATAGTTTACCCTAAAATTTTATTTAACTCAGTTAAATGCTCTCTCAACCATATATTAGTACAGCACAGAAGGGTTAGAGAAAACAACACATTTTCTTTGTTCCTGTGCACACAATTATGTTAGTGATAAGCTACACTTCAAAGATCTATATTCCTTAAAATATATCGTGAGCGCACTTTGCTGGACACAATGTTAAGTTCATTTCCATTTTGACTTTAATTGGTGCAATTGTAAATGTAACAGTTTTGAACTTTTATCTTTTTGAGCATGAGGTGTAAGCTGAAGTGATAAACAATGTTATTCATGGCTCTGAGTGGTCCTGCTCTCCAAGGTTAACGCATTTTTAAAAATGAATTATCATGATTGATGAGGTATCAAAACCTGATTCTTTTCATCTTTACACATTCCATGATTATGAAGCAGCCTAATTTAAGCCTTGTGTAGTCTGTCTAGCCTGCTCCTTGTGATGGTTGCACTGCATTTTTTAAAATTATTAAACCTCTCAGTTTAATTGCAAAAGATAATTTTCCGTTACTGGTATGTGCAACTTAAAAGGGCACTTCTGTCTTTGGAGGTAACAAGATATTTGTCAGACTTTTAAATGAATGCATTATGCATTAAGTAACCTATTTTGCAAGCTCCATTTTAGTTCGAATAAATTGGCTTCTAATTTAGCAAGACCAAACCTAGAGTTAGTGTCTTTTTCTTTTGCTTCTTCGCTTTTTGTTTTTTTCTTTTTCTTTCTTTCTTTTTTCTTTTTTTCCTGTCTCCAGTGCGTAGATTTAGGCTGTTAGATAAGTGCCTTCTGAAAGTGAAAACCGTAAATATGCACTAAATAAGGAACAGCTTGCTCTGGAGTCTTAATTCTTTAGCATAATGTCGATCCACTGAGTTGCCCCGTTTCTCTCTGCTCAGCTGGACCACGGGTTTACCATCAAGAGATCAGGGTCTTTGGACTACTACCAACAACCAGGAATGTATTGGATAAGGTATGAGATGGTGCAGCTCCAACAGTCAGTGTTTCCATGGCAACGTGCTGGCAGTCTCCATTAACCAGTTCCTTCGGTGGATAAACATGCTTTTTGATTTGTTACCCAGTCCATATGCTGCTTTATCGGTTTCATTTGAATCTTGATTGAGACACCACACCCCCTCATTCCCTTTCTTCACCCATTATTCACACCGGCATCGCCAGCTTTCTCTTCATTGCACATGCTCAGTATCAATTTTCCTTATAGTTAAAAGGACAGTGTATATAGAAAATCTGCTAGATATGCTGAAGTATGCACCCTCCCCCTCCTTACTGCTTGTTAAGGCATCTGCTTCCTGCGTGCTCCTGTTTTTAAACACATGGAGCAGCAACAGGGTCTCAGCATATATCTTCCTCCTTTTCCATGTGAGATGTGGATCTATATACTGTCATTTTAAACCCACAAAACACAATCCTTACCTTAGATTGAACAATGCATTTGCATAATATAGTACGTAGAAACTCTCCGAAGTTCAATGAAATATAATGCATTGTATGTGCTGGTAAGCTTGTGTTTCTAACCGTGCATTTTTTCTGTTTTATTTTCAAACCCCTTCTAATATCTATTCCTTTTTCTTTATTTTTTTAATACTGCATGAATCTTTTTAGTATTTTTTTCTTCATTGTGTAACTGTGCCAGGGTTGTCGTTAGTTGGCTTGACCTGTATGATAAAATGGGACCTTGGGCGGGAGGGGGTTATTCTGGAGTGGGGGCAGGAGGGATCCTGTTCTGCTAGCCCACGGGAGGCCCCCACGCCGCCTCAATCGATCAAGTACCCTGCAATTTCCATCAAGTGGTTATTTGCTGGCTTTTCTCCTTGTTATTACTCACTAGACCTCATTTGTGATAGCTAGAGAAATTTCTAAAAGCGCCTCGTGAAACCTGCATTTTTCTAACACTGCAATTCCAGAAGCCTTTAAAAACTCACCTATGAGGTATTTGGAAAAATTCAGCAAATTAACCACATTAGTGAAACAGCAGAGATGATCACCGCAAGTGTTTCCAGGAAAGTAAAATTCCCGCCCAGTATCATTTCACTGGATGCATGAATTGGACTACAGCACAGTTTCCATAAAACCTAGCAGTTCCCTGAGCGCACACTAAGAATTAAGTAGATTCTGATATGGATGTTCTGAGGAAAAAAAAAGAAAAATCCTCCTTTTCAGCCAAGAAGTAGAAAAGTAGTTCCCATCCATCAATGAATTAAATGCTGGCTAAAAATAATTGAGAAACACCTTCACACCAAGTGTTCAGATGTGTTTGAGTATCTGTAATTCGAGCCTATTGCATTCGTGCTTATGGCTATATACCCACTGCAACTGGCAAAAAATAGCAAAATGTGCTTTGTCTGTTGCATCAGTTAGCATCATGCTTCACACAACTCTAGTCCTACAATGCAGCGCACTTAGGAGACAACCGCACGGCATCTGTCCTTTTTGTTTTTGAAGAAGGGGGGAATCACCAGCGTTTCTGTGGGTCCTGAGCGCCCAGCTTTAGCTACGTGTGGGTTTGGTAGTATTGGAAATATTTTTCCTCTCACTTACTAAGGAAAGATGACCTCTTTTGTCATGGAGAACTTTGTCAAATAATTACAAATTTAATATTTCCTCTGTAAAAACAGAGGAAAGCTCCTAGGAGCTGTATCACTGATTTGTCTTTCCAGAGTTTAATTACTATGCATGATCAGCCTATACTCCTTTTCTACTTTACTATTTTTTGTTTTACACAACAAATTCAGTACTGTCTTTCCATTTGTCATACTCAGTATTTAGATCCTTTAAAAATCCAGCTTCAGAGGGAACAGACCACCTGAAACAAGAGTCTGTGGTAGAAGAGAGTGTCTCGTCTTGGATTGGCCTTGACTCAGTTTAACTGCAAAGCCCAGATTTTGAAGCAAACCATATGCATTTGGGACAGTGGAGGTTGGGGGGCAGACTCTAATTCTGCAAGTTGGTAAATAAATAAACGCTATAAAAAAAGGCCATTTGACTAAAGCACTAGTAATGGCTGCCATCGGCATACAAAATGACACATCCTTGAATAATGGGCTGGAGCAGATGGGCGATAATCTCTCTTATTCATACATAAACTGCTCTGTTTTCCAGCTGGGGGCAGTAACAACAATGTTTAGAATTAGTGCTTTCTAAACAGTGCACCTAGTGTGTAAAGGCAAATTGGGAAAGTGGTGCTCATAGGCGTATATGCTTAATTAGGAAATGCTATAACACTTGGTACCTCAGAAGAGGCAGGGGTCTGTATTTTTTCTTCTTTCATCTCCTAGAAACAAGAGCTTTACAGAGCAACTTCTGTAGTGACCAGCATTTTAGTATAAATAAAACCATCTCAGTTTAGCAGTAGTTTACTTTTTAGTAGTGACTGTAAGCCCAAATGCAAAGCATATGAAATGTTCATCAATTCCCATATATAAAACAGTTAATTTATCACAGGCCCATGAAAATTAACCCGAATTCAGAAGTACAGCAATATGTGAAAGCATGTCGAAAGGAAAATGTAATACTTCCTTTGTTGATATTAAACTATTCATTTCTTCTCTACTCCTTTGATCATTTTCATCCCTAGTTTCTAGCAGTCTTCTAAAATATCTTTTAAATGGCACTATTTCCTCCTTCAATCAACCAGAAAACCTTTTCCTTTCTCTACCTGAAAGACTTTCTTCTTTAAAAAGTGCCTCAAAGTCGTAATTTTCCGAGCACTGATTTTGCATCCTGTTTTATTCTGTGGCAGGAAGATAGTATGTGCAAGTGTTTGTAAGTGAAGTGACTTTTTTTTGAGGTATTAAAATACAGCTCACTTTCTTTATAGCAATAGCTGTAAGATATGATGTCTGGAAAACCTTTCAGTGTTCCTTGAATGTGAGGAACAGGAAAAGTACAATGGCCAATTCAGTAAAATCATTTGGACCCAAAGATGATAAACATTTTAAAAGCAATGACACATAACGTCACTGGAACATCAACCCTGCGATCAAAAGGCCAAGGTAGCTCCAATGGGGAATGAGACCCCCCAAGGTCCCAGGGAAACTCGCACCATCTGCACTGAACTGAGGCTGCCAAGACTTTATCATTCTTGATAGCCAAGAAAGCCAGCTTTGGGCTAGGTAGATAATGTCTGCCTATGCTGCAGTCACAGCTTTGTTGACCCCAAATCACCTATGTCAACTCAAGTCAAAGTCAGCAGAGATCGCCTATATTCCTCTCTGCGGATATGTTATGTTACGGATCTTTTTTCCTTCTGAGAAAGCCCATTCTCTAATGGATCACTTTGTAACAGGATCAAAACCCACAGATTCATTTTTTATAACTTACCTTCTATTGGAACTTAGCAAGGATGACCACAAAAAATCCAAAGGGATAGAGTGGCACCTACATTGTCCTCAAGAAACATTATAACTGGTAGCTTTACCTTCTTATAAGAAACTTCCCTTTTTTTAGATCTACTTAACTGAGACATTTAACAATTTGTGTGACATATTCTGGCCTCCATGTAACTAAGCCAGAATATTAAGAATATTTTCCTGTATTTCAAACCTTCCCTTTGAACCTGAGTGCTGCAGTGTCCAGTACATAGCCTTCTTCAGCTGCATTACCTTTTCCTCCTAATGGCAGCTCATTTTGATGGCAGTACTTTGGACAACATACCAATATTTTCTTTGACCCTGAATTTCCTTACTCTTTCACATTCCTGTCTGAATCTTAAAATTATTTTAATCTGCTATTGACAGGATTGCCTGAATTTTCTGCTTTCTCTGGGCTGAATCAGATACACCAGGGTGGATGAATCTAATGTAAAATATTAGTATAATATGTTAGGTAATGTCATTATATGTAATGTTAATATAAAATGTTAGTGTGTGTTATTTCTGATATATCCACAGACACTATATAAAAGCTAAAGGAGCAATAAAATAAGCAGGAAATGTGTGGGAAAGTCATTAATTGCCTTATCTGTGTAATGGTAATAGCAAGGGGACTGATTACATGGACATGTAATGAAATTGTCAATCTTGCCAATACTGAATTCACAGGATACTGGCTTTTTAAAATATAATTCTCACTGTCACAAGTAAAAAAGTATCTGAATAGCTCATTTAAAAATCCATGGTTCCATCATATGTGTTTTGTAGCTAATTCCCATAATTTGCATCTCTCAAGTCACTTACAACTGTCCCAAGCAGGTACAACACACTACTGAGTCAAAAGTTACAGCCAAATGGCTGCATAATGGGCAAAGTAGTTGGGAATGAGGCTCACTCTCTGCAAAGTGCCGTTTTCAATATAGTAAAACCCTCTGTAAACTTAATCCTGGTAAAACAGACAAACATCTAAACTTATTTAAAATCTCTTTTTCCTGCTCTTTGACTAAGAAAACCACAACTGATTTACAAACTATAAATAAAATTCACCCATGCAAACAACTTGGCACTAAGTCTCTTCCACGTGTAATTGAAACCAGCTGAGGAATCGTGTATTTAAAAGTGAGGGATGTCAAAGAGTAAACACAAACTGAAATATAGCAGTATGAATTCAGCAGTTATACCTGTAGAATACTTATCTTTGTATTCACTCACCAATGCAGTGCAAAGCATACATCAAGATGATTTGGTTTTATTTCTTTTTACTTTCATTTTAGCTAATTCCATGCCAGAAGTTACATGGTGCACCAAAGCACTGGCCTTTTGTATTTGGAGGTCTAGGTTCAAATCCACTCGATGCATATGTCCCCTCGATGTGGTCATTTGCACATCTCCAAATCACCATGTAACTTGACTTAATTATAGCTTTGCTTGAGGGACTAAAAATAACGTGTCTTTCACTCTGGGCCTGAGGTGCATTGCTAAATTTGAAGTACTGTCCAGAAGTGCATTGAATCATGAATTAATCATATTACCTGAGAAGCCCATGGAAACAAGAAGTGCCAGAGCAGAAGGCTGCCTGGCATGCCCTCGTGCCTTGCATTGTAAAGCTGCTGCCATTGCTTAATGGTCGCTTTTACAATAGGGAAATCTGCTGTTGCATATCTCAACATATCAAGGTCCCTAACCAGAAACTAAAGAAATACGATAAGATTATCTAGGTGTGAACATTTAAATACATGCATACACATACGTGTATATAAAAGAATGCACTGGAAGAAAAATACCAATTTTTCATTAGATATGTCCTTTTAATTCCAGATACTAACAAAGCATCACGAAAATGGCAAACAAATTGCAAATATGTTCCTGCAGAATGAAAGCAAGGGAAGGGAAGGGTTTCTTAGATTAATGCATGAACAGCTGCATCCCCCGTTCAGTCTCCTAGCTGGTATGAATAATGGATGGACCAAAAGGCAAAATGCACAATAATGTTCTTTTATTAATGAAATGAATATATATATATATATTTGGTGGCCAGCAGTAAATTAATACAAGTGAAAAGAAAAACAGTCACTGCTTGCATTCATAAAATGCAGTTACTTCAATCTAATATTACTGACCTGACAGAAAATATCACCCCACAGCTAAAATAAGGCTCTTCCCACTGCAAATCCAACATGTATATCAAAGCAGATGTAGTTTTTGAATGTCTGCTCATAAGCACAGAGTTCAGCATTTTCCAGGAAACAAAGAATTTGCATGGCTCAGATGTCCAGCAACATTATGGCTTAGAGATCAGGAAAAAGATACTCCCCATGGTAAAATCCTGGAAAAATGCTAACTGCCCTTTAGTATATATATGACAGAAACAATGATTTTACAATAATGCTCTGCTACTTCAAATTAAATATGTTTCCAAAAATACCTTGTTAACCATTTGGTACTGGGTGTCAGGATTACTAAATGTTGATGCAAAATACATTAGTGCTTAATGCAGTGCTTCAGATCCATCAGCACCAAACTATTAAAGGCAATCCACTTATCTGCTACTGGATAAGAAGCTCTACATTTCTTCATATGGATTGTAAGATGACATCTGCGTATCTTAAATAAAAAGGCTATACTTGCATTTAGTTGCCATTACTATCATATAGTCCTCAAAGTTCTCACTCTCTCACCTCAAGCTGAGAAAAAAAATGTCAAAATGTGATAATGAAAATCTGGGATTTGCAGCCCTGTGAAGCATAAGTGCACTTCATATCCTCTTATTATTTATTGAAAGAGTAGCTTAAAGTAGATATGCCCTGAAAATCCATAATGGACCAGTTCATGCACTAGCAAACCACCCAGCTGAATAGTAGATGAAATAATAAATCTGTTAAGCCAAGGAAATGAATATAAGAGGTCTTTGTTACAAAAATAGTAATAATAACTAAAATGCTGATTTTTGTCACCATAATATCACATTTGGAATATGCTCACATGCACATACTAGATGAAAATTGCGCTTACAAAACACACACAGTCAATACTCCAGTGTACATCTCCCTACCTTCCAGTGGATTAATCTATTATACTTTGAAATTCTTTAGAGGTAAGAAACAACTGTGGCCTCATTAAATGAAAAATAACATTTGTGCAGAATGCAGAATGGCAATACCGTATGGCAGTGTAATAGACACGGGAAGTGCAAAACATGCCGTCGTGACCTTGAGAAGAGTTAGCTCAGTCTTGGAAGTTCTGTAGGAATTGTGAGTGCTCCGTCTGTCCCAAGAACTGACCCATTTCGTGGTTCTGACATTTTAAACACTAAATATTAGAATGAGGTGATCTTTGTGTTTTTGCTTTCACTAGATAAATGCTCCCTTCTTTGACTCTTTCTGACCTTACACGTCTTTATTTGATGGGTGTTTTGGGTGAGCAAGGACTTTGTATGTCACTCAGCCCAGGAGAATATAGTGCCGCTGAATCTACAAACACATCTTTATAAATAAAGACTGATTAGATCAAATTCAAGAGAGGCTTTGGGCAAAAATGTAAAGGGAAATGTCATCTCAATAATATTCGAGGAAGTTTCTGAATGGTTAGGAAGCCAGAAATATTTGGTCCTACAAACCACAGTGTAAGGTGTTGGACTAGGTGTAATCATCTTTTCTTTTGCCTTCTCTAACTTTTTTGATTCTTAAGGCAGTAAGTGCTTTTAGGTATATTTAAACAAATAGCTCCAAAAGCTTCCCTAATAATGGTAGAAAAGCAGTATCTTGGATTTTATCTTTTAAGACATCTTTAAAATGATGTCATAATATTTAATTATCTGACTCATTTTGCAATTTTATAACTTTGTCTTTTAAAAAGAAATTATGTATCTTCATTTAAATTTCAAAAAGAATGTTTTATTCAAGAGTATTCACTTTTGTGTAACTTACCTAATTTTAAATACTTTCAGCATTTACATATACATTTACCACTCTCATGCACCAGATTTTAAAAATAATTTTTTAATTTAATAGAAGTATTTTTATTTATTCAACCAGAAATGTTTAACTTTCTCAGAGGAGAGTATCTGTTACCACAAGATGATGTGATATGGTTTAAACTTTAAATAAATGCTTATTTCCTGTAAGCATAAAAAATCTTTTAAATGGAAATCTGTATTTTATAGAAGGGTAATATATGCCATTCTTTTCAATTTTCACACAGAATTACATACTGTATGCAGTATATTCACAATATGTAAAAGATCTAGGTATTCTTCTGTTTCACATTAAAATATAATCAAAAACTGAGTTGGTTCAAGGCTAAGAAATGTACCAGGCATTGAAAAATACTAATTAGAGTTCTTAACCAAAAGATTAGCAGTAAACAAAGAAATTCTCAGCAGATGATAAGTGCTGGATTTTGTAGCAGTTATTATTTAAAATACAGGGATGAACTTATCAAAGTTTATTATTCTACCCCTTTAAAGTAGTGCTTTGTAGGTTTTGGACACAAAAATAATAGTTCAGCAATTTAGCCTAACTAAATGCATTTACTTTAGTAGCTCTGTACTCTTGTCCATCTTTCTGTCTTTATTACATCATTATTGAATGCTGATTGCATATTATTTTAGAGCACGGATTGCTATAATGCTATTCTGCACTAGTATGATGGATTTAGTTTTCATTTTGTTCTCAAAAATACATTGGCTGTAAACATATCTCCGTTCTCTGATGAGGCTCACACTATAACTGGTAAATTTTCTAGAGAAATCAGTAGTATTTATCTCAAGAGAAAAGAATAAATCATTTGAAGCAGAAGAACCTCTAGGCTGCATTCTTTTAAATGGAGATTTTCATACTAGTGAAAAAATTTACATGCCTTAGCAGTTAAACCTATTCAGTTTTCAAAGTTATCTTTGGCTCCTATGCCACGATCAGATATTTGATTGCATTTTGTGGGTCATCTTACTAGCTGCCTGCCTTTTCCATTTTTGTTTTTTCCCAAAATCACAGGCCATGATTTAAGAGGTCAGCCCTGCTTCAGAAAGCAGTTAAATAGGTGTCAAAGTGCTCTTGCTGAATCAAGGCCATCCTGTTGAACTTGCAGTTTTCCAGTGACTTCAGGGACTGCAGTCTCATATCCTGTCATCAAGAAACTGGTGAAACTGAGTCCCACATTTGAAATCATTGACCAAACTGATAGTGCTTACCTGGGTTACAGTTTCACCCTGTAAATGTGCCAGACGAAGCAGAAGAAAGGACATGGCTAGAAATTACAGCCACCTTAAGACCTATACTCTCACCATTAGCAGAATTTGAGCAAAAAAGTGAAGGTCATCAAGTAACAGATCTCCTTTCCCATTTCTAGATATTTCCCAATTTGAGATAGAGTCAGTGGAATATTTAATTTGGTAGACCTTTGTTAAAAGGAGGAGGCAGGATGGTCAAGTTCAGTGGGTCCTTCAGTAAGAAGTTGTCAGTGTTCTCCCTACGAACATCCATTGACTGGCGTGAGGAGGTGTCACAGAGCTGGGCTAGCTTCCTTTGCTGTTTGTTTCTCTATCCTGTCTGACAACTTCATCACAATCCATCTTTGTTAACCAATTGCACTGACTTGCACATGGCTGAGTGTGTATCAACCTTCATTAGGTCAAATCAAAGACAAGCGTACATCTCTGCCTTGCCTGTAGAAGTAGATTTATACTTTGAGAAGGGTGGGGGGAAGGTTAGTTGGTATTTGACTTGAAACTTGAATCTATTAAAGTATGAAATTAATAGCATCCAGAAGTAGAACATATGGCATCCATATACATGGTACTGTATCTGCTTGATGATGTCATGCTACCTCTTAAGGTCTGGGAAATGCACTTTTTAAAGCATTTAGCTATGTTGTGGGCTAAGCCTTTCAGACCTGACTGAAACAGAACAGGTTTAATTTGGTCTGAACATTTATTATCCCTGGTATTTGCAGGCCACATACAAATTCATGGTTTTCATTAGCTTTGCATTTCACACACAGCCTAATTTCATTTATTCTTATTTTATGCCCCTGCCAGACCACCGCTCTTGATAAGGAGAGGCAGGTTTTCCGACGAAGACGCAACCAGGATGTGAGGGGATGTTTTAAGGCACAGCAAGCTCCACCTGAACTCAACTCCGAATCGGAAGACTATTCACCAAGTTCATCCGAGACTGTTCGCTCACCTAACTCACCCTTTTAATAAAACACTTTTACCCAAAAGTCTTGGCTTTAACCCTTTGAGCCCTGAAAATCCTTCAGACCTGTGTGAAGTGATTACATCTGGTCTATCTAGTGCTAAATGCTTGAATGGTGGAACACAAAAGGGTGTTTACAGAATCTTTGTAAGAATAATTTCCTAATTGATTGAAATACTTGTTCTCTGTTTAGATTGCAACTTGCTGCTAATATGATCCTCAAAGGGTTAAGGCTATTTTGCTTTTTTATTTAAAGACAGAAGCAGTGAATGTTTTCATCAGTGAAGCTAGGAACTGCAGTATGTAATTTTAGCACATGTTAACCCTCTGAGTAAACGATCAACTTTATCTTGACAGCCCACACTAGGGTTTTATTCTGGCTTTTTTGCTTTTATACGCACATATCTTTTATAGTACCCTAAAGTTCCCTGCCTCTTTCTGGCCAAAACAATATCAAACACACTGTTGCTTAGGGGCTGCAAATATGGGCTGTAAAAACAAAAATAAAATGAAACAAACAGTATCTTCTACAGCGGCTCATTGTAAACCTGCTTCATGCTTCCATAGAAGAGTGACTGGTTTTGGAGGATGTTATGCAGGGTAAATGGGAAATTCAGTTTAGGGTGGTCTCATAGTTTACAGGAGATGACATGATGATGGCCTCAAAAGGTTGCTCCCATATGATTTGCTGCTAATGACAGTGCAGGGTCTTGGGAAATGGCTTGGGGACACATTCTGTCGTGTAATGGTATGTAATGATCTAGCTTAAAAGTTCCAGGTTCCTTTGCCTCATGTTCAGAAAGGTACAGAGAGCCTCTCAGCGTGACCTGGTTATTCCATAGATAGCCACGGTTGTTCCTGTGGAGAGAGTCACTTTTAAAGATTAACATTAATGAGAATTACCCTTAAAATAGCTAGAGGATTTCTAAATTGAGGAAAAAGCAAGTCTTTTAAAATATTTTTAGAGCTGTGGACAAAAGCCTTTTCTAAACTGAATTGGTGAAAGTTTCATCTTAGAATGGAGAAACTAAAAATGATTTACCAGTCTATTTATTATCTTTAATAAAATGAGCATTTATACAGAGTATATATATTTCTGGTTTGTTAAAACCTCAAGACAGCTTTATAGTATATTATTTAATCATTATTGTAAAGTTGGCTTCCACAGAAATATTATGCTTTGTAAATTTTGGTTTCAAATATGATAATTTGGATGAAAAATGATTATAAATTCACTCAGAATTTCACTTGAAAGAAAAATGGCACACTTCCAAAATCCTATTCTAAAATAAAAAATAACATTATGAAATTTATTCTTTCTCTTATTACTTATATAAGATTGACCATATTTGAAGTTTTCTCCTCTAACGTTTTGTCATGGCATTTTTTGTCACATAAATGTGGTTTACCTTCTCTCTCTCTTTCTTTCTTTCTTTGTTTCTCTTTCTCTCTCTTTCATATCTCACAGATAGAATTATTAATGTGCTGCCCAAAGAGAGAGGCAGATTTTGCTGATCTTTCTGGGAAGTATAAATAAAGTTTGGAGGAGCAGGGCAAGTTGCTCATAATGCAATTTCTATTCTGAGTTGTGTTTACTCACAGAACTATTGCTAAAAGCAGTTGTGGCACTGAATGTGTACCTGCAGCTTGTTGGCTTCAGTATAACACGCTTCTGCATTTCTAGCTTCAAGTATAAGTTGAACCATCTTTTAAGAAACATTGAAATTGCTTTGTTTCTCCATCCTTCAAAATGCATCTTTCATTTCTTCAGACACAAGAATTTATATATTAAAAGCTTTGAAGATTTTTTTTATACAGGAATTTCAATCTTGTGCATCTTCACACAAGTGCTACAGGAATTTCTCACAGAATGCAATTCATTTCACCCAACTTTAATAACCTAAAAGTGAGACATTTAGTCTAAAGTAGATCTCTAGACTTCCTTGTCAGTAAAGAGATGGGCATTTCCAAGTCTGATTCATCTCATCTATCACAGACGTGTATTTTAGGAATACTCATGCTTTGGAGACACCTACTGCTCTCACTCTACTGTACAAGGAACCTACTGGTGGAAGCTTACATAGACACCAAACTTCAGAATATTAAGTTTAGTAAAATGAATCTTACCCTAAGCCATTAGGAAACTCTAATCTCTGAACGTACATCATGGGCAGAAGCTTTGTGCTTGTGCATGACCTCTGTTACTTTATTTAAAACACAAGGTAAAGTATGAATCTGCATCAGGTTGTAGGGTTTATGTCTTTATGACTGACTAATGTGTAATTAACAGTGGTCTGTTGGCTAAAGGTCAACATTTTAACCCACGTGAAGTGACTAGGTGGCTTGCTGGCGAGCTCCACTGGGGCAACAAGAGAAGGTATAAAGGAACTGCCATGCAAAAGTGCTCGAATGTCCGGATTTGGGAAGGGCCTGCATCTGTGGTAGATCACTGACCATGCCCAGCCAACCTTGGAGGCACATAGTAGATAGGGCAGAGTCACAGCTGTTGTGATGATGATGTCTAGTCTGGTAACATTCAGCTAGGACAAGGAATTTTTTTTCCCCCTGGAACCAAACCCTCAGCCAAAGTAAATCCTCCCTTGCCACCTACTTACATCAATTTAGAGTAGGATGGGATCTGGCACATGTTCTTTCAGCCTTGCCTTTCCCACATTATATTACAGCCTTCCCTTTAGATACAACTCAACCATGTAAATGCAAGACATATATTTGGTAATAAAAAATTGTCCATTAATACCACATGCTCCTTGACTATTGGGAAAATTTGGCAGTCTTAAAACAAAGGCCGGTGTTCATTCTTCTTAATTAGAGAGGGAAGTCAAGAGGAAAAAAAAAAAAAAGCTTCACCTCATGCATGCAAAATACTATTCAAAAACCTGTCTCTTCTGCTTTGCCTTGGAATCTAGGGTCATCATTAAAATAAGGTGTTTGGCTCCTCCATCTTTCACCATCTTGTACTGCTTAAAATGTATGTGAAAATAATCCCAGATCCTAAAATCCCTACTCGTCCCCAACATCTTATGTGCTTCTAATCTTTGGTTCATGTTTTATGAACATAACTATAAAAATCTTTATTTTAAGTTATTTTTAGGTCTGTGAAGGATTGGGTTTCAAATTGCTGATAGACCCTTTTAGACTTCAAGGAAAGGTATTGGAATATTTAAACTATTTTAAAAGAGGTATCCATGGTGGTTTTAATATACCCATATATATATATATGTATATATATGCATGTGTGCATATCTATATATATATGTATGTATGTATGGTTTCATGGAAATAATAATGGTTTAGGCTTGTTTGCCAGCTTCTACCCTTTTTCTTTTCTAATGTCTGAATTCCTGGGGGTAAGTGGAGACAGAATACATGGCCCTAAAAA